>NC_022035.1:9194590-9213483 GCF_000317375.1 Microtus ochrogaster | reverse complement strand
TGTTTTTATTCTGCTCTATTTGGAATTTTACAGTTTTTAAATTTTTTATTTTTATTTTATGTGCATTAATATTTTGTCTTTATCTATGTTCGTATGACGGTGCCAGGTCCCCTAAAACTGGAATTACAAACAATTGTAAGCTGCTGTGTGGGTGCTAGGGATTGAACCCTGGTTCTCTGGAAGAGGAGCTAGTGCTCTTAACTGTTGAACCATCTCTGGTACTTTTTTTGTTTGACTTTGTTTTCTAAATAAAGAGTGAAGAAAAATGTGAAGTTGGATTGGTAGAGAAGTGGGAAGAATCTTGGAGGTAGGGGTAGGGGAAATGGTCAGAATATACTATATGAATTTTTCAATAAAAATTTTGGAGAACCTGCAAATACATACAATTATTATGTGACTGTCAAAACAAAATGAAAATGAAAGAGAAAGAAAAGTAGTTAGAAGGCTAATTATACTCCCAAATGGTGGCATGCTCTATGGCACCCCAAAACTTCCCAGGAGTTTAAACTAGCTTTTCAATATATCTCCCCTTACAGTGGTTTAACCTTCATCCTGATACTGGAAATACATACTTATTATCTTATAATATTACACAATGACAAATCATCACTTCTGAATGTGGATAAAAGCACTAAGATACAAAATAGCAAGCTGATGACAGATCTCAAAGGCTTCAATTGAAAGAAGTCAAAGAATGACCTCACTTGAAAGTGAACCAGAGACAAAACATGAGACATATCAAGCAAGATTGTAGTTTGAAATAATGGATGCTTTATGACTAAGATAAGTCAATGAAATAAACAATTTTAAACAGTGATTATAAAGAGATAGGTCATTCAGGTCACTTTATAATTATTTAAGAGCCACTGATGAGGTCTGAAGTGGCTAAAAATACTATACAACTCTAAAATGTTTTAGAGAAATATTGTATAATCTCAGCTATTAATACTTCATATGTAATCACTAAGTTTCTAGGATATATATTTTACATATATGATGTAAAATAGATTCCAATATAAATATTGAAAAATACTGTCTATACTTATAAGTCAAGGAGAAATGGGGCAGGACACCAGTTTGGCTTGATGCTAATCACTAAAGACTCTCCAGAAATTAAAAACAATAAATAAACACAATTAAAAATGAAGGAATGCATGGAAAAAATATACTAACATGTAAATTGCTGAAAACAAACCAGCACCCTAGAACATTAAATTTAACATAAAAGAATTAACGTGGATAAGAAGAGACAACACATAATGATAAATATAAGCAACCAGTCAACAAGAGTATTAAAGTTATACATATTAAAAGGATTGTTTTTATAATCTAGGAGGGAAAAAATGCTAGGATTACCAGAAATTTCTAAGTTCATAATCATGATGCATTTTTCCTCCAAAAGGAAATTTAGCTCTTCTTTCAGATGGAAAAGTGGCTAGCTAACTCAAGCACACAAAATGAATAAGGTACAGCAACTTTCTACAACAAAATTGACACATGCCACCAAATAGATAAACACAGAGCAAAGGACCCAAACAAATATTCAATATAGATGATTTCTAAGTCCATGTGGGAACTGAAAAAAGCCTGACCCTGCAAGGAATCTCTTACAGGCCTCAAAAGGAACAATTATCCATTTTCTTCTCTGAAGACAATCCCTCTAAACCAAAAGCTGAGTATAAGCATATAGCCACTACATATTTTCATGTTTATAATGATTTCCATAGCAACACTCACAAAGCAGGCAGGATGGTAGAATGTGTTTATCCCAGCACTCACAAAGTAGAGGCAGGAGGACCAGAAACCCAGGTCTTCTTCCACTACATAGTGAGTTAGAGGCCAGCATGACATAAAAGAGACCCTGTTTCAAAATAAGCAGATGATCAAATTACTAAAGAAAAATATAGTAATAATAAAACAAAAACATGTAAGTTTTCAAATTTAAAGATGATGATAATTTTATAAAATTATTCTGATTTTTAGAGATGAATCTATATTTCTGAATGGACTAAAGATAAATAACAATTTCAAAATAATGGAAGATGTGTATTTTTTGAAAGTGAAAAATAAGAAAACTAATGGAGGTGATAACAGAAAAGAAAGAATGCACAAACCCAAAAACTAGCTTCCCGAGGGGGGAAAAAAAACAAAATAAAATCAGATTAGAGACACAGTCTCTCTGTTTCAATGACATTTGCTAAACTAATATCTGTAAGAATGTTTTCTAAATGAAAGGACAATAAATACTTTAGTGAAAGACATGCAGATCCATAGCCCTCAAGAGGAGGGACAAGACGAACCAGCAGATATGTAGAAAGATTTACTGTTGGAAACACTGGTCAGAGTTGGGGCACCACCTCATTCTACCCATTGACTAAAACTATTGTACTTGCTATTATAGTTGCTTCTGAGGCCAAACGGCTGAAGCTAAACTACGAGATGTCTGCTCAGCTCCACCATCAATGAACCACACTCAGGAACTCACAGCAATTTCCATCAAATGAAATATTCATTGAACCAGTGCATAGGCCTCAGATGCATTAGTAGGAAGGGATGGTTCAACCAAAGAGTTATCTGACGCTTTCATGCGAAGCCAAGATAGTGCTAGGGTAGAGCCAGCTGTATTCAGAACACAGAAGTTACATTTGGCCAGCAGTTTGGAGATCTTTCACTTCCCACAGTGCTATTTAATATCTTTGAGTTGTCACTTGTCAAGTGGCAATATGATGAAGGAGAGTTACAAGGTCACCATGAGCCAGGTGTTCAGTTCAACAAGAACCTTATACATCAAAACCTTGTAAAATGCTATCGGTTTCCTTTTTTCTATTTGAATTTAAAATATAATTAATTTTATCATTTTCCACTTTATCTTACCTACTTCCACCCTGCCCATGTACCCATCCCCAATTTATGGCCTCTTTCACCTTAATCATTGTCGTACATAATAAATTATATATATTCTTAAATGTGTAAATACCATCTTCCCAGTCTGTATAATATCACTTGTATGCATATGATTTTAAGGATGACACTGGGTGCTGGATAACCACTGGAGAACTCACCCCATGGAAGAGTTTGCCCTCACTATCAGCATTCTTTAGCTGCCTATAAATAGTTTCTTGTTTGTTTGTTTTTTAATTTTAAACAGGAATAAATGAAATGTCCATTAGGCAGACAAAATATATTCCAAACTTCAGGAATTGCTTCTGAATCGCTTGAAAGTCCCCCCCCCCTTTTTTTTAACGGAACTTGCCTCAAGTTTATTTGTAAAAACAGCATAAGGTCCTGAACATCTGCAAGTACTGTGTAGGTGTTCACACCAGTCCATCTGTCTTCACACTGGCAGACTGCGACTTTTTTTTATGGGGCCTTCACAGGGGCCTGGGCACCTTTGGGAGCCTGAGCTGCAGCTGAGGCCTCTGCCTTGGCTTGAACCTTGGGCTTTGTTTTTTGGAGCCTACGACCCCTGGCCATGTAGCTTCTAATCCGCTTCCCAAGCTTGGGGTGAGCAATTAAAGCCAGGCGGGTGAGTTTGTGGGTGGGGCCCTTTGGCACCTTGGGCTTCACCACCTGGGGCTTCACCAGGGCCTTGATGGCCTCCGCACGTGCGCTCATGGCCTTTGCATTATTGGCCTGCATCTTCTTCAGGCCTTTCTTGTTGTGCTTCTTGGCAAAGCGCATGTTCCTCAGGAACTTGGGGTCAACCCCCTTGTGAGATTCGTATCTTTGTGACCGGGGTTTCTTGATGCCGTTTCTGTGCCATTTCTGGGACTGGTTGTGTGTGGTGTGGTTCTTGGACTTGGCCATGGCTGGACGGTCATCGGCGGCTCGAAAGTCCCTCTCTTTACTCAAGATTCCAATGAACAGAACACCACTTGTGGGAACTTGAAGTTCAAAAACAGGCAATATGATGAGGTTCTGGGAGCTCCAGTCTAAAAACTGTGAAACGATTTGCAGGATAGTTCCCAGTGCAATTTGTGGCTTGTGTCCCACGTAAAAGATTGTGACTTAAGTGTGAACAGCCATGGAGTGCCCAATAGAATGTCCAAGGTCAGCCACGCACACATTCCCAGATGCCAATTGACTCATCAAGTGCAAGACTTTCTTTCTCTTTCTGACAAAGACGGAAACACAGTGGTCTTTCTTTATTGCTAGAGGCATTACACATTCTGAATCCACTCACACATCTCCCAGAAACCACTTGGCAAGGATGTCCAGGAGTCTTCTCAGCCCTCCTCATAGAGGTGTGACAATTCTTTCTCATAGCATGAATGCTGAGGTTTCTAGAGTGCCAAGCAGCACGGTGTGATCTATACAATGAGTGTTCTTGACATCAGGAAATAGAAGGAGCTGAATAAAATATTAAACTCCACAAATTCTAAACATCAGGGAAATTTAAATGCCCCAAAGAAGTACTGAAATCCTGGTTTTTGAGGTCTTTCCTGATGAACAAGTCTCTGTCTTGATGGGCAGTGTCACTGGGTTACAGAGTAAAAATATATAATTGGATCAAGCCCAGAAAACCATATCAAGTCTCATGATTAGTGTGGAGTTGACTCAGTTAAATCACAATGTGTTGGTCACCAGGGGCATTGCAAGCGATCTTAAGCAATTGAGCTACAGTCTAAAAACTTTGCCCTATAGGTAAAACTGAACAAATAACATGCTTCACATTTAAGGTTAGTAACAGTTCAGCATGAGATAATAAAAGTGGGCCATCTTGCCTGAAGAAAACACTAAAATTTTGTAGATTGTTCTTTTAGTTATCCAGACATTGCAATCTGAGATAAATTTAGTACCTTTTCAGAGAAAAAGTTTCTTTAGACCAAAAGACACAAAAGAAGCAATTTAAACCATTAAGAGGTTACTCTGGCTTACAATTTGGGAAGATCATTCCACTGTAGTTTGGAAAACACAACAACAGGCAAGGCAAGAATAGGGAGTGTCTAGATGGTCACACATATGTCTATTCTCAGGGAGACAAGCGTGAACAAGAAGTGAGACTGGGGGATAAAGCCACAAGACCTTTCTTTCTCCTGTGAGGCTCCACCTCCTAAAGGTTTCATAATTTTCTCAAATGATGGTTCTGTCTAAGGACCAAGTATTTACACATATGAGCCCAGTGTAGACACTTTCACACCCAAGCCACAGCAATTTCTCTTTTTTTTTTTTTTTCAGCTTTCTCCACACACATCAGAGCTACCGTCTATAAAACTCACTGTGGTCCAGAGACTGCCTGCTCAGCCCAGCCTAGGAGACCACATCCCTTCTGTTTCTTGGGCCTTGAATAAATTTTCCCATCACATGGTTTCACATAATGAAATTATTCTAAGTCTGACCACGGCACTCTCAAAAGCTTTGTCTGAAAAAGAAAACCATGCAACTGTAAGTAAACTAACAATAATTTCATTGTTCACCATTTCATGGCATTCTGTAACTTAAGATTACTTACATATGGTGACAGATTTGCCAATGTGCAGAAGTAAAATGTTACTACTGATTCCAAAATTAGTGATTTATGTTATGTAATTTTTAAGGACTAAAATCTTCAAAAGTTTATTATCAAACTATATAGCATTATTGTTTTGTTTTCTATTTGTTTGTTTGTTTTCTTTTAAGATAGTATCTCATATGACCTAGGCTGGCCTTAAATTCACTGGTAACTGAAGTCCATCTTAACTCTTGATCACTTCAAGGTACTAGGAATACAGGCATGTGCCACCACTTTGTACCCTTTGCACACGCTTTAAATGTATAATACACTCTTAAGACCCGAAATCCACAAACCCTGTTAAAAACAGGCATTAACTGGTCAGTCGGTGACATTAAAAATTAGTGATATAACTTTCTAATGTTTTGCTTGTGCAAAGTCCCTAGTCTGTTCAAATAAAACATAATTCAGTTATTTTATCTTGAGTAGATCTGTCATAGATGGATTCAAGAAATAAACAAAACCTGCTGTTGCCTGTTTGCCCATACTCAGACCTATGTCTGCCATATCCAGCCTGCTAGAGCCCTTCAGTGAGTGCTCAAAGCCCGAAATGAAAGCCAGTATGAGAAGCACTGAACCTCTCCCTCCACGCTGCTTCTCTGCTGGGTTCATATGACTATTAACTCCAATTTTAAGCATTTCTGGAGCCTAGGACCTGAGCTCTCGGGAGGAGTGACACAGGGAAAGATGGGAACAGAGCTGAAGTCTGACCTTTGGCTGCTAAAAGTCTATGTACATACATGCTGGTTTTAATGCAAGTATGCAATGGCTGCTAATCAGATATTTGCATGGAAGGACAGACATCAGACACTTCTGAATGTGAAGAAAAACATTTTTCTTTCTAAATCCCATAACCAGCAAAGAACCCAGCAGGCTGCTTTTCTTAATAATATCGTCACTATGCATAATGCTGCTGCTTGCTTAATCCACATGCTATTTCATTACAGGTTTATTGATTATAGTTACCTACTAATAAGTCATAAGCTTTTACCTACACCATCATTGATATTGTTAATAAAAGGTAGTTTAAAATATATGGACTTTTCCAATCTTTACCTATCCAAGTTTCCATAGGAAGAAGATGATGGTTTTAATGTCAAAATGTATTCCGAATGGCTGATTTGTGATTATTAATCACATAGAAAGAAAATGAAAAAGGTGGAATACATGCTCACGTTAAATAAGAAACTGATAAATAAGAAAACAATAAAAGAAAGGATTAGTCAGCTAAAAGAGACATAGCAGTGAGTCCAGTCAGATGAGATGTAAACACAGACTCGAAAATCAGAATGTATTGTTGTTAGCTTAATTCTCCAGTATTATCTAAACTCTACTTACATAGCTGTAGTCATCCAATGAGAAGCAGAGATCTATGCAGGGTAGATCTCTGCAGAAATAAGGCAATGATGCAATAAAGACTATGAGACATGCACAGTGTGAAAGAAGGTCACCACACCTCAGGACTCCTGGGGTGCAAAAATGAAGTATAGGCTGATTTTGATGATCAAAGAACAGAATCAAAGTCAAAACAGTCAAAACAAGCTGCTGTTTTAGAAATCAGCACACGTTCTGGACTAAGATTCTATAGACTCACAGGGCTGAATCAAATTGCCTGTATCTGAGCTTTCAGGAGAATCACCACAAAGAAGAATTATATAATTATGGAACTTTCCATTTTCTTTCTTGGCTTTTAACTTACAACTTATAACACCTTTTAACGTGACTTATGGTGTGATAATGTTTATAGCTGATCACTGGGCAGGGAATAAAGAGAAGCGGCAAGCAATTCTTCTTAAGTTCCAAATAGCTCCACTTATTATTCTCACCTTACTTTGAGCCTGTTTGTGGCAGCAGAATAAATTAGTATGTTGTTGCAAAGGAAACATTTGTTAGAAGATAAGGAACTTGGATCCTACCTGATAAATGAACATATTTTCTTCCAAGTGTCTGATGTTTCCAAAATCTCAAAGAAAGCAGGTTTTGGTAAATAGAAACTCAAGGTCATTTTAGAATAAATTCGTTCTTCCTAAAGTTTATTTTCTTTTTAATTAAAATACAATTACGCCATCCCACTCATCCCTCTCCTCCTTCCCACCATTGTGATTCTGATGAGTCTGTCTTTGTTTGCAACTGGAGTTTGCTCTCCTACACGTTGCTTCTTGCTGGAATCACATGGCCATGAACTCCAAAGGTAGCTCTTTTATTTTTATTAATTACTAAATTTTTCATTATTTAAAACAGTTTTCAAATTAGAATATATTTTGATAATATTCTTTTCCTCTTCCAAGTTCCTCCAGATCCTGTCCCCCTCGCTACCTACCCGACATGAAGCTCCTTCTCAAAAAAGAAACAAAAATCCACTACAAAAT
This sequence comes from Microtus ochrogaster, assembly GCF_000317375.1. Classification (NCBI taxonomy): domain Eukaryota; kingdom Metazoa; phylum Chordata; class Mammalia; order Rodentia; family Cricetidae; genus Microtus; species Microtus ochrogaster. Next base: position 9,205,623 of record NC_022035.1, on the reverse strand, counting down.
TTAAATCCCCAGAAAACAAGAAAATAAAATAAAACACTATTCAATCAAAAAAAACACAAGCAAACAAACAAAAACAAACAAAAATCCACCAACCTGTAACCAAATAAAAATACACATATAAAACAAAGACTTTGGAGTCCATTATATGTAGGCCAACTACTTCTGAGCATGAGGCCTGTTTTGAAGTAGTTGATATACCCAATGACATTCCACTGGAGAAAACTGACTTTTTTTTCTCTCTCCCAGCATGTGTATATAGAATTCCTTTGCTAACCTTTACCCAAGTGACTAAGTTTTAATTCATTCAATCTTTTTTAAATATAACAAAATAAAATATAACAAGATAAATTAGCAGCATTCCTGGTAATTTCCCTTGGGAAGGGGAAACGGACACAATCCCCTGAGAAAACTGGGAGTATGGGGTAAGGGAAGAAGGGAGTTTAGAAGAGGAGGAATGGGGTAAAAGGGTAGGGGGAAGAAAATATGAGGGACAGAATGATCGAGATGGGGAAAGGACAGAGAAAGAGAGCATGGAAAGAGTTATCTAGATGGAGGGAGCCATTATGAGGCTTTAGGGAAATTACCAGGCATGCCGTAACACTTAAGCGATAGTGGTGAAGGTGCCTGAACTGGCCTTCTCCTGCAATCAGATTGACAACTACCTAAATTGTCATCATAGAAACTTCATCCAACAGCTAATGGAAGCAGATGCAGGGATCCATAGGTGAAGCACTGGGCTGAGCTCCCAAAGTCCAGTTGAAGAGAGGGAGGAGTGAGGATATGAGAAAACAGGTCAAGGTCACGATGGGGATAGCTACTGAAACAGCTGACCTGAACTAACGGTAGCTCATTGCATCTGGACTAACAGTGGTGGAACCAACAGAGGACGAAAACAGTCCCTCTGAATATACCATGCGTTCAGCAATCTTCTTGCTCCTGCCACCAAAACTTCCCCATCATGACAGAATCTATATGTAATTTTAAGCCAAAATAAAACCTTTTCTTAAGAAAAAAAAAAGGAAAGAAAAGAAAACAATCAGACATGAAGCTATGGGCCTCTAATGCCAATGCTTGGGAGACTGAGTTAAGGGAATTGCCACAAGTTCAAGCACAGACCTGTATTCATGATGAGCTTTAGGTCAGCAAGTGCTGCATAACAAACAAGGTCATTTTGTTAAAGTCAGGAATAATGATAATGTCTCTTTTCTCGAAAAAGAAAATTTAATCACATTTTCTTTCTCCCCATCTGGGAGAAATTTACAAGTAGGTCATGAGGTGCAAGGTTTAGGGCTCTCAGTTTGAAAAGAGTCCCTTTTTATTTCACATTGCATATTAAGTCAATATATCCTGACACTGTGGGTTTGATGTGATATTCTTAATGATTTTTTTTTTATAAAATAACAAGCAAGGGTGGCAAAAATTTATCTTTGCTAAATTTCAAGTTAGTTTCTGAAGATAAAAGTCTGATGTGGGCAATGTTCCCAGAAGTTTCTCTGTGGGAAAATGACACATTTCAAAACTGCAGAGTTCTAGTTACATTTAGTTCAAATTATTTGAAATGTTAGTTTTCTGTGTCAGTGCTGAAAGTAGGATTGGAATATGTGAGTCCACATTTGAGACGGAAAAAAATTACGTGAGCTTCAGACTGTCAAATGTCACAGTTCATAATAAGCTGATATTAATTATTGAGCTGTAATATCAACCAAGGGTATTCACATGTTATCATATCAGGTCGGTGCTATTTTCATCAAAGATGAGGGTAAACAGATCTATCCCTTTGTAGCATAGCTGGTTTGTGGACAATGGTAGCATTAACAATCTCTGTATCTGCTCAGAATGAAAAGTGTATCTTTAAAATTTCTTTAAAGATACAAGATGTACAATTATCTGTCACCTCAGTTACTTTTTCTTACTTCCATGTGAGCTAAATGTGGTAAAACTGTAATCACATTGAGTCTAATGTGTCTAAGTCTGAAAAAAATGTAGTTTCTCTTTTACTGAATCCTAGCATTTTTTCACAAAAGGTAGCATTGAAATAGTAGTCAAATACAAACAACGTTTATTTCCCCAACATATGCTTCCTTAAGGTTGCACATTGAAACAGACATTTCCTAATGAAAGTAAAATAGGATTTTAAAAGACTCTGTCTGCTATACAGGCAGATGACTGTATACAGTGAATCAATGTCTCATCTATGACACCCTCCAAGTAAGAGAACCTCAAAGCACTGGATCCACTTCTATCTTTGCTACTATTGTGTTGCTGTGAAAAGACACCATGATCAAGTCAACTCTTTTAAACAAAAACAGTTTTTGTTTATATGGTGGATTACAATGATAGATTTTCATATGTTGAACCATCCCTGCATCTCTGGCATGAAACCTATTTGATCATGGTGGATGATTTTCTGATGTGTTCTTGGATTTGGTTTGATTTTTATTGATTATTTTTGCAGCAGTATTCATGAAGGAGATTGGTCAAAATTCTCTTTCTCCGTTGCATCTTTCTGTGGTTTGGTTATCAGGGTAACTGTAGCCTCATAAAAAGAGTTTGGCAAAACCCCCCCATTTCTGTTGTGTGGAACAATTTGAATAGTATTGATATTAGCTCTTCATTGAAATTCTGATAGATTTCTTCACTGAAGCCATCTGGTCCTAGGCTTTTTTTGCTTGGGAGGCTTTTGATGACTGCTTCTATGTCTTAGGGGGTCTTAGGTCTATTTAAATTGTTTATCTGGTCTTGATTTAGCTATTGTATATATTATCTATCCCAGAATACTGTCCATTTCCTCTAATTTTTTCAATTTTATGAAGTACAAGTTTTTGAAGTATAACTTGATGACTCTCTGGATTTCCTCAATATATGCTGTTATGTCCCCCTTTTCATTTCTGATTTTGTTAACTTGGATATTTTCTGTCTGTCTTTTGGTTAATTTCACTAAAGGTTTGTCTATATCTTTTATTTTCTTGAAGAATCAACTCTTTGTATCATTGACTCTTTGTACTATTTTCTCTGTTTCTCTTTTATTGATTTTAGCCCTCAATTTGATTATTTCCTGGTGTTGACTCTTCCTGGGCGAGTATGCCTCTTTTTGTTCTAGAGCTTTCATGTGTGCTGTTAAGTCATTAGCATGAGATTACTCCAGATTCTTTATGTAGGCTTATGTGCTACTTAGTGCTATGAACTTTCCTCTTAGCACCACTTCCAAAGTGTCATGTAAGTTTGGGTATGTTATACATTCATTTTCATTGAATTTTAGGAGAAACCACATGAGCATCTCATTGGATTCCGAAAAACCTTCAACAAAATTCAATACCCCTTCATGATAAGGGTCTTGAAGAGATCAGAGGTATAAGGAACATACCTAAACACAATAAAGGCAATATACAGCAAACCAACAGCCAACATAAACAAACAAACTAAGTGGGGAGAAAGGCAAAAATAATTCCACTAAGCTCGGGAACAAGACAAGGCTGTCCACTCTCTCCATTCAATATGGAAGGATACCTCACTAAGTCTAGATACTAGGAGGGTCTTGGTCCTGCCTCAAATGATGAAATAGACTTTGTTGACTCCCCATGGGAGGCCTCACCCTTTCTGAAGAGTGGGTGGTGGTGGGGTGAGGTAAGGTGGGGGTAGGAGGATAGGGAGCCAAAACTTGGATTGGTATGTAAAATAAAAAGTTTGTTTTTAAAAATATCAAAGATAAAATAAAACATTTAATTGGGCATTTCCTTACAGTTTTCAAAAGCTGGTCTGTGATCATTATGTTAGGGAACAGACAGGCATAATCTGGAACAGTAACAGAACTTTTCATCCTGACATTCAAGCAGTAGGCAGAATAGTAAAAGTGGACCAGTCATTGGCGTTTGAAACTTAAGAGTCCACCCCCACTGACACATCTCCTCCAACAAAATCGTACCTCCTAATCCTTCCCACATAGTTCACCTGACTGGGGACTGAGCATGCAAGCATATGAGCCTATGGGAGTATGCTGTAGTCAGTGTCTGAGTACTATAAAGAAACACCACAACCATGTACCACTCTCTAAAAAGAAAGCCTTTAATTGGGGCTGACTTATAGTTTCAGATATCTAAGTTTTTGACATCACGACAGGAAATGCGATGGAATGGAGGCAGACATGGTGCTGGAGAAGGAGCTCAGAGTTCTACCTCTGGATCCATAGGCAACAGAAAAAGAGAGCCACTGAGCCTGGCTTGGGTTTTTAAAACCTCACAGCTTACTCCCAGTGACACACTTCCTAAAAGAAGTCACACCTCCTATCCCTTGTAATCTTTTCAAATAGTGCCACTCCCTGATGACTAAGCATTCAAAAATATAAGCCTAAGGAGGAATCATTCCCATTCAAACAATGGCAATTCTTATCCCTTGTAATCAAAATTAAGCAATAATTATGATCTTTACCACCAAGAAAAAAAGTGACAGAGGCTGTGCATAGGAAAAAATTCAGAGTCATGTTATATGTTAGATTTTTGTGAAAATATGGTTTATTTAAACAACTGTTTAAATGCATTGCATACCATTTAAACTAGAATGGAAAAGAAAACAAAAGTCAGTTTGCTCCCTCACATTGGGAAGAAAAGGTAGGAAAAGAATTAAACCAACTTACCAGGGCTGAGGTGTTGTAGATGCTAGTTAACACAATGGGGTTTTCCAACTTTACAGTAAAAACAGATGATTGGCAAGAAAAGAAAAAGGAGAAAACCTCAAGGAAGTTTTACGTTTTAGTTTGAAATAATATTTTTAATAATTGTATCAGGATTTTTTATATTACCCAAGTCTCCTGTGGTATTAAGACTTACATATCTCATTTAAAACACCTTAACCAAATTTCTACCTTAGTACAACCTTGAACCAAATTAGAGACTATTAATGAAGGTCAGGGTTTAAGGTGTATATGCCTTTTTTTTAACCTTTAGAATAAAAATAGTATTAGTTACTAATGAAGGAAATTTGGCTTTCATGACATTTCATGAGATGGCTGTCAAAAATAGCTAGGGTTGTTTCTTTCATTTTGCACCATACATTTCTAAAATACATTTTCCTGTCTAACATTACTAATATCTAGCATATCTACAAAATATCAATCAATATCAATTTAGAAGCAGTGTGACACAGTCCAAATAGATTTGTCTTCTCCCCGTAACTCTAACAAATAAAAAAAAAATCTACTTTTTGGTAAAATTACAAATAGATGTATTTTGGTAAGCTATTTATATTAGAAAACAGAACACATTATGATTTAAGTGAAACTCTGTATACATGAAAATTTCCCTGAATATTATAAAGGTTAAACAACTATTTGTTAAGCCTCTTTTATGTATCATGTTCCAAAGTAACTGCAATGAAAAACTTTCTACATTTAGTCTGTATAGAACTTTTCTAAATTTCTAAATGTATGGAACTTAATTGAGATACATATGCTTTAGGCTTTGTTTTTTACAATAAAGTTTTATTATAGAAAATTAAAAGTAAAATTAAAAATTAATTACTTACAAATACTTATTAACTGACAAACACTTTTAAAAAGTGAAATATAATTGATCTCAAAGTGTCTAAATATTTTAAAGACATAAAATACAAATAATTTTAAATAATATTAATTTTATTGTAGAATCCTTTCACCTATAGTGTCCTAACACTTAATTGCATTTTTATAAGCATTAAAATATGTTACAAACAACTGTAAGAACAGAAAATAATAATAAATCTTTTTCATTCTGAATTTTTAAATTATTGGGAAAATGCAGAAGAATTTTTATTCAGACTTATATTTTATTTACACTTCTCTACCTGAATTAAAATATTACTTTTAGTGGGAACACCCCACAAAACATAATTTCAAAGGAAGATAGCTTATTCTCTTATATCTACATACCAATTTATAAAAGCAAGCTTTGACTTTTAGAAAGTTATTGAAATCACTTGAGTAGAAACTTTTAAAAGACTATTCTTCAACTTAACATCCTTAACCACACTTCATAATGCTAGTATACATTGGTTATGTGTGAATTAGACAAAGCAGTTAAAGATGAAAACCACACACACACACACACACACACACACACACACACACACACTCAACACAATTAGGTCACTTTCTATGAAGTGATCATGAATCCTCTTTCATCTTGAGATTAGCATATAAATGTGCACAGGTTTGCTAGCTTTATGTAAAACAAAATAAAATATCTATAACCAGTTGAATGCAATTTGTGTGTGGTGTGTTTGTATGTGTGTATGTTTGTGCATGTGTGCATTTGGAGTGCAGAGGTCAATTCTGAGCATCTACTCAGTCACTCCACACTTTATGGTTTGTTGGAGGGAGGCCGTTTGTTGGTTCCTTACTGCCTGGCAAGCTTAGACCCAAAATAATCACACAGAAGCCCTATTAATTAAATCACTACTTTACCTATTAGTTCTAGCTTCTTACTGGCTAACTCTTATATTAATTTAACCCATTTCTAATAATCTGCATGGCTACAACTTACTGGGTAAAGTTCCCAGCATCTGTCTCTGGTGGCTCCATGGCTTCTCTCTGACTCCGCCCTCTTTTCTCACAGCATTCAGTTTAGTTTTCCCCACCTAGCTAAGCTCTGCCCTGCTACTGGTCCAAAGCAGTTTCTTTATTCATTAATGGTAATCACAGCATACAGAGGGAAATCCCACATCAATGGTTGTTGAGACAGTATCTCTGAGTAAGCATGGAGCCCACTACTATGACTTGGCCAGCAGGCCAGTGAGCTCTAGGCATTCATCTGCCTTTGACTCCTCAGTTTGGAGTTACATATGTAATGGGTTTTTTTTCTTGGGTGCTGGGGATTTTAATTCAGTCTTTGTGCTTACACAGCAATTTTACTGATTGAGCTATCTTCCCAGTCTCACATCCACGTATACTTCTGACTTTATTCATTAAATAATGCTTCTTTTAGTCAGGTCACATGGGATTCTTATTATAAAACTAGATATCGGAAGTTTAACCATCAAACTATTACTATATTCCTATATATTAAGGATTGTGCACAGAATATGTGAATAATTCACTGAACTTTTAAACCAGTCTATATTTAGACAGAATTTTCCTCCCTATTGTGACTGAAGACTTAGAAATGTTAAATAACTTGCTAAAGTTTCAGGATAACAAATTCTAGAACCAGGTAGAACTGAAATCCCAGCCTCCAGAGAAGGACAAACATGCCAAAAAAATTAATTATAAAAAGATATTCTCTGGCCGGGCAGAGGTGGCACACACCTTTAATCTGAGCACAGCAGATGTCAGTGAGTTCAAGGCCAGCTTGGTCTACAAAGTGAGTTCCTGGAGAGCCAGTACTGATACACAGAGAAACCCTGTCTCTAAAAACAAAAATTAAAAAAAAAAGATATTTTCTGACAGCTCTTTTTCTACATCCCTCCTCCTTCACCCAACCCTTTATTTCACCTACCAACACCTAGTAGAACTCTCCCTGGAGACCTGCTAGCCAAGCCACGAGTCAGGTAGACAATCCTTACTCTTCTTCCTGTCCTTCATTTGCAGTTCACCAGACTCGGCCCCAGCCCTGTAGTAGACTTTTAGGAGCTTGACTACCCTTTCTTCCTCCCCCTCCCCGAGAGTCCTTTTGACAGACCCAGCTTTTGTCCCTTATGGGGATCTTTTCTGCCCTCACCCTTCTATCTGGTACCTTCCTAGAGCCTTCACCCCTCCTGACTAGTGTTCAGGGCCCTGGAAGATACGGTGCACGATACAAAAAAAGAAAGGCAAACAACTGAGATATAAGCCCTTCTATCTACAATAGTGACCTGCCCGCTCACCCCATGAGATGTAACCCAACCCTGACACTGTTCCAGTGGCCACAAACGTGAGACTAGATAGGCTATGGACCTAGAGGAAAACCAAATATTACTATTGTGCTATAGGAAAGTAGCAATGACTCCTAACAACATTCTGCTCAAAATCTTGCTTAGCCATCGAAGAGACGTTTCCTCTTGCAGTAAATGACAGCAAATAAAGAGACTTACAAATAGACAGTATTCAGACAGTCTTGTAACATTCAGTCCTAAACAAGATGTTCCATCAATTTCCTCCAGTTTGGGCTCAGAGAAGCATACGGAAGAGGAGGAAAGACTGTAAGGGCCAGAGGCATGGAAGACAACAAAGCAATAAGGCCTTCTAAACACAGCAGGACTGACTAGTGAACTAATAAACTCACAGAGGCTGTGGCAGCATGCACAGGTCTTGTAAATGTTCAATGCGCAACCAGTCATAAATGAAAAACTAGTTTTCAACAACAGCGTCTCACTGCATGTGGAAAATGCTCTTAAGGTCAACCCCGATGTCCAGAGGTAGATGGTCAGCACAAAGTAAACTCAATGACATTTTTGGAGAGTTTTACTTATGAAGATCAGGACCTTTCCGCATTGCAGGTCCTTTCGGTACATACTATGGCTTCTAGCTTTTATTTTTTTTTATAGGATTTCTGTGTTGCAGACAAGTGCCTCTGAGTCCATATGTGTTCCTTGTGCTTTTTCTTTGGCTCTTTTTTTTTTTTTCCTGTGTGGTCCTTTGTCCTATTCTGGTTTGTTTCTTTGTTTGATTTTATTTTATTTTTCTTTATATGCCTGTTTGTGTTCTTACAAGAAAGAAAAGGAAAGGTATGTAGATTTGGATGTGTAGGGAAGTGGGGGGAATCTAGAAGGAGTTAGAGGGACGGGAACTGTAATTAGAATATTGTATGAAATAATCTATTTTCAATAAAAAAAAGAGAATAGGTCCTAAAATTTCTCAAAATTTAAGTTCAAAGATATTTTGAAAACAAAATAGATTTTTACATAGCCTTAATATAGTTCATAATCTGCAATAAATAAGTGTATTCTCAAAGGCAAAAATAAAATCTATTTCCAAACCAATGAATATTCCTTGAGTACTTTCACAGGGTATTTACACAGAGAAAAAAATCAAAACATTTTTTTTAAAAAGATATTTTCTGAAAAATGCTTTCTATATCGCTCTTCCCTCATCCAAACCCTTTATCTCACCTGCCAACACCTAGAGGCAGGTGCCATGCAGGTATAGCTCACACACTTCATTATTTAAAAGTATTATTTACTCTGTGTCTACAACTGCTCAAGACATTATAAAAGATGACTTGAATGATTTCATTCAAGAAAGTTTTAGTTGAAAATAAATGTACATCATAAAAATAGTTCATAAGTTTACAATATATACCAAATACGAATATACATACACTGATAAACAAAAATTAAAAATAGGATGTTATTGTTTCAAGTCACAAATTTGCCAAATAGTAGCCTAAGAAGCTTACAAAATGGCCTCCAGGATCTCTAACAGAGATGTTTTGTGGTGCTGCTTTCTACAGCGTCCTGCTGCACTTCAGTACAATACCTTAATGCGTGGCTCGTGATCATCACAGCCAGGTCATACAGATCCAATCTTCCGGGCACTGCAAACTTAATATACTAATTACAGTAAAGTATCTTTCAATAGCTTTGTAATTGCTCAAATATAAGTCATAAAGTACTGATTTTTTATTTCTGAACTTTAAAAATCCATACAAATGCAATAACTTCCAGAAGCCTGGCTCTTTACCAACTCACGTCTTGACTAACATTGCAAAATTCATCTCTTTTCTGTACAACTGCAAGAAAACATTTTTTTATAATGAGTCAAAGCCTTGGTAGAAATTCCAGATGGTCGGTTACGTCAGATTTCAGTGCTATAGTCTCACATGCTGTGACGACATGGTTTTCATTAGGTAGCTGCCCAGCATGTCACAAGCAGCACTTTACATTAAGAAAATGCTCACTCCTCCTCCTTTAGACACTCCGCTAACTTCTTCCCCTTCTTTTTCCTACTACTCAACTATACTCTACCAGCTAGAGACCTAGGCACCTGGCTAATAGATTTCCCAGGGTTCTCTGAGTTTATAAAATAAGAAAGAACTTTGGGGCACGGTAGCTCTGTTTTTGACAATTAAGTACAGGCATAGCTCTGAAGTATATTTCTTTAATTTATCGTAACTACTTTTCAAAGATTATTTTATTATATATAAGCTCATGTGCACCACTTGCATGTCTGGTGTTGATGATGACCAGAAGAGGGTGCCAGATGCCCTTTAACTGGAGTTACAGAAGTTTATGGGTGTGGGTACTGGGAATCAAACCCAGATCCTCTGGACAAGCATCCAGAGCTCTTAACCACTGAACCATCTCTCCAGGCCTTTATCGTAACTTTTAATGACCTCTTAATCCCTAAATTCCAAACGTAAAACGTTTATAAAGCATGAAGGATCTGTTCCTAATGTGTCTGTCCCTGTCTCCAGGCTGACTTTCTTCCAGCTCTGCGTTCAAATTCTACTCCATATTTCCAGAAGTTTTAGCAATCGAGTTAACTATAGTGCATACCTTGAAAACTCTATTTTCTATCCAACCCCTGGCCTGAACATTAACCAATGGATATTTGTTTCTTCTTTAACAGTTTATTTAAAAGTTCAGTAATAAATGGTGTCTTTTCAAATACTCTCAGATACAATTAGAATTTCCCTTGCCTATATTCTATACATTTTATCTATACTCTCATTGTACCAGTAACTTTATTATTACATATTGTCTGATTTAACTCGTTATACTATTATCCCCCTCCTCCCAGGAGTAACTTTATATATACATCACCAGTGTTTTACAGACAGCTGACATTATAAAGGCCCCCTGTGGGAATGCAGTGAATGACTAACAGAATGAATGTCTCTTTGTTGTTTAGTATCCATGTGAGGATAGATTAAAAAATAAAACCCTCAATACACTCATTTTCTCTATAGAATAGAAATGAATTCAACCTAACTCAGAGTTTTAGTCTAGAAAATGGATTTAAAAATCCCAGCACTCGGGAGGCAGAGGCAGGCGTATCTCTGGGAGTTCGAGGCCAGCCTGGTCTACAGAGCTAGTTCCAGGACAGGCACCAAAGCTACAGAGAAACTCTGTCTCGAAAAACCAAAAAA
>NC_022035.1:9183943-9194490 GCF_000317375.1 Microtus ochrogaster | reverse complement strand
AAAAAAAGAAAATGGATTTAAATGCACCCTCCAAATTGAATATCCTGAAAATGTTTCCTCAATACATTTACATATTAAATATAATCTATAGACACGAGTTTCTTCTTGAATTTTCTTGAATTTTAAATCAGAGAGCTTACAAAGAATATGATTTTAAGTTGTCCATCATACTATACAACTGAGAAATTTCTTTTCTTTACAAAGATGAAGCTACAAAAAACCAGTGGAGTTTTATTGCATTTGATCAGTCTTGATTCCAATTGATTCGAAGAATTCATGGGTTAAGCATCTAAGGTCTATACTATATTAGCCTCTTTGAGTACCTGCACTTAGAGATTGCTTTAACTATGCAAATGGAAGGCTACCTTTGAGAGACAACAGGATCACCAATATGTAAATACTGTCTCAAGACTTTCGATAATTTAAAAAGACAAAAACTTCAATTTTTATAAACAGTGCTAAACATGAAGGTAAGCTATGAGAGTCAAATATTTCAAAGTATTTATAATTAATATGCCATAGATAGATAGATAGATAGATAGATAGATAGATAGATAGATAGATAGATAGATAGATAGATAGATATGGATAGCCCATTGGTGATAGAAGGCCATTTTTCATTATACCCAATAATACAATTACTTCAAAAAGGACTATTGCACAGACTTTATTTTTGAGTCATGTTTCACAAACATGAAAATGTAAAAGATTCTCACAGCATTTAAAAGCAAAGATTATCAAAAATGCTTATCAAAAATACTTATTAAAAACACCATGAAATAATTTTCCCATATTTTTAAACAGACTAGATGCTCTTAAAGGACCAGTGATAATAACACGAATACTAAGTAGCATCCTCCCTGGGTAAGTTCATTTACCCAGTGTATTCATCACACGAAATGGAACTTTCTTTTGTATTTATTCAAAAAAGAAAATATTGCATTTTTTACAATAAGTATTATTTAAAAAATTATATGTATAGTTGCTTTGTATTCAATAATATTCCATGAACAACTAATATTCTGGTTTAAATAAACAGAAAATACATTTAATCTTTTATCTGAATTTTTAAAATTTTTACTTTTTTGTGTATTATTATTATTTTTTGCATTTTTTATAAAATGTATTTGATCATAATTCTTTTCTTTTCCCCAAGTCCTTCTGGTTGCATCTCAATCCCCTACCCAAGCAACTTCATGTTCTTTCTTTTTCTCAATAAACAAAAACAAAGCCTAAAACTTGAAAGAACAATACCAAAAGCCACAAACCTTAACTTAAAAAGTACACAAAAGGGCATGGAATCCATTTTGTGTTGGTCAACTACTCTGGAACATTAGACCTGTCCTGAAGTGTACTTGATGTTACCCAGTGTGACTGCACTAGAGAAGACTGGTTTTCCCTTTCCTAGCAACCATCAACTGTGAAGAGCTTCTTTCTTGCGCATGGGACTTTGTGCCTACTTCCCCCCTCCAAGCTGGGATTTTGTTTGACTTTCATTTGTATAAGTTTTGCCCTTGCTTTCCTAGTCTGTGAGGTCCTATGTGCACTGACCGTGATGTATCAGGAAGACACTGCTTACTTAGAGTCATCCACCACCTCTGTGTCTTACATTCCTTCTGCTTCCTCTTCCACAGGGATCTCTGAATCCTGAGGGAGAGAGGTTTGATGAAGATATCCCACTTAGGACTGAGTGCTCCAAGGTATCTCACTATCCATTCATTGTTTCCCTGTGGGTTTACACCCATCTACTTGCAAGAAGCAGCTTTTATGATGAGGGCTGAGTAAGGTACTGATTAACAGGTATACACTACACAGTATGATATTTGGAGTAATTTTATTGCATTTTTTTTTAGCAGAATCATAGTATTAGGTTTTTCTTTATTCCCATGATCAATCTAGTCTGATGATTGGGATCACTTCAGCTCTGTCAGTTAGGGGATCCATCTCATGGGGTTGACCTTAAATCCAATCAAAAAAGTGTTAGTTACTCTCATAATATTTGTTTGATTATTTCATCAGAATATTCTCAGGCAGGTTGCTGTTGTAAAGCCCTAAGTATGTAACTGGGTGAGACTGATGATTACTTTTCTCTGACGTTTAAATATAATCTTCCAGGAGTTATGCAGCTTCTAGCTAGAAACCAGCTCAATTTCTTAATTTCAATGACTTAAATAAATAATGTCATCAGTAAAGAACCTTATAATTAAGTGTAGTGGGTAACCAATAACATTGGCAATAGCCTCTAATGTTTAGGTAGGCCTATGTGAACCCCTTGCCCAATGATTCAACAAAATGTAACCCATTCCTGGTACTGGGAATTTTATGTGGTAGCATATGATGAATTATACCGCCAATTCTATGCTAACTCCTGTTAAATTTCTTTTATGTATCTATCTATATATTTTAGGTTTTGCTACAATATTAGGCTTCCACATGATTTTTCAAAAGAGCTTTAGTGTTAGTTTCCCCTCTCCGTGTTCCCTCCTTTATCTGCTCTCCCACCCTCTCCTAATTTAATCTTCCTAGTCTAGTTCCCCCATTTTCTACTTATAACAATGCTTTGTAGTTCCGCTTTTGAAAAGATCCCCTCCTGGGTCATCTATAAGGTTGCAAAACCTATGTGGATTTTTAGGGGAAAAATACACATATCTATGACTGTCAGAATTGGTTCTATTTCAGTTTCTATGAGATATGTAAGTTTTAAGAGAATGCTGCCTTCACACTAGTAATGATGAAGACAAAAGTCATGATATATTAAGTTCTCTGTAGTCTATCAGAGGACTGGGGTATCTAATGAGTTAAGGAAACTGAATTCCCCAGACGATGAGACCAGAAGACTAGAGAGAGTATACAAAAGCATGTCAGGACACAGGAGTAAGGAAGGCCACCAACTACGTCCATGGAAGAAAACAAGGTAAATTTGACACAAGTTTTACAAGGACCAACATGGGGAGAATTCCCATTGTCACAGCTAAATTTCCAGACATAAGACCATTTTGCACTCATTTAAAAGGCTTTCGTATTTCAGGTGCCCAGGTCTAAGTGCTCATGACAGAGGCTGGTTCAGGGCATACCATCAGAGAGAATCTCAACTGTAGTTGACATGTTCCTTGAGCTGTCAACCTGCTTCCAAATAAAGACACAGAGACTTACTAATTACCAATGCTCAGCCTTAGTTTAGGCTTGTCCAACTAGCTCTTTTAACTTCATTTAATCTGTTTATATTAATCTATATTTTGCCTCTGGGCTTTTTGCCTTTCTTTCATTTTTTTTTTTTATGTCCTAAAATTTCCTGCTTACTCTGTGGCTGTCCCTTAGTGTCTACTTGGTCTCTCTTTTTCCTTTTTCTCCAAGGTTAAATTCCTCTTCCTACTTATTCTCTCTACCCAGAAGTCCTGCCTATACCTCCTCCCTCACTTTTGGTCATTTATTAGGTCAATCAGGTGCCTAAGGAAAGAAAAGTAAAACAGCAACACTTCTTTACAACATCACCAAAATGCAACAATCCTTTTGTTTGTTTCTTTCTCTTTTTGTTTTGCTTTGTTTTTCAAGACAGGGTTTCTCTATATATCTTTGGCTGTCCTGAAATTGCTTTGTAGACCAGGGTGTCCTCAAACTCACAGAGATTTGCCTCCCTTTGCCTCATGAGTGCAGGAATTAAAGGTGTGTGCCAATATGTTTATATAATTGAACAAATATTCCACAACACTTCACTGTCTGATGCATTCAAGATTTACTTCATTATTGTGCAATAATTAATCAAGAGGAATGAAGTCAAGAGACTCTGTTCCTTTCTGTAGCATTTTTTTTCTATGAATTAAAATCTTTACATCTCTGAGGGAAGAACATCAAACTCCTTTGTCTCTTGGGAGAAAGGCAAAAATCTGTGGTTTTGGTATAGGAATAAAATCAATATCCATGACAAAAAAAGGTAGGGATAAGAACATACTCCAGCCTCAGGACACAGGCAAAGAAATTTTGCTACTATGAGAAGTCCATAACACTATACCCATGGGAAAGGGAGAAAAGTTAATCTTAATCCCAGGATTAATAACAATAGCAACCACTGGGCTGTGAACATTTCACAAAGAGCAAGCAACTATCCTCGCCCAAGAGCAAGCACAGGAAAATCAGAAGTTAACTACAATGATAAGGAAGGGAAAGTCACACGTTTGAGAGCCATTTATGAGAGACATGGAATAAGCAAAATGAGGAGGTGGCAATGAGGAGTAAGGAGCAGAAAAAGAGGTAGAAGAGCAGGAGGGAAAGAATCAGTGAAGGAAGAACCGGGGATACCCTTCCTCACCATTAAGATAAGGCTAACATTAAATAATAAGTCATAGTTATCTGAATTAAGTCATAGTAATCTGAATTAAGAACCTGGACTCCACCCTATGAATCAGATACAAAAAAGAAAAACTGCTGAGAAAAACCCCTGCTAACCACGAGGAAACTCCAAAGCTTGTCATGCACTATGGGTGTCGTCTCAATGTTGATTTCACTCATTTTCAAGATGGATTATTCTTGCCTTTTCAAATGATGATCAATTCAATTCCTGATTTGATTGAGTCATACTCATCATTTGACAAGGTAGAAAAGCATATCTAGCATCAACCTCTTATATTAGATACTTTTCCTTTTTTGTGACAAAATGTCCAACAAGAAGCAACTTAAGAAAGGTGGATTTATTTGGAGAATAGGTCAAGAAAGAGTCCTTTCTAGCAGGAAAGACATGGTAGCAGGTGTGTGGAGCAAATGGTTATACTGTGTCCACAGTCAGAAAGGGGGAATTGAAGAACGCTGCTGCTGGATTAGCTTTCTGTTTTTCATGCGGTCTGCCACCCCCACTAATAGAATGGTGCCACCATTTCTAGGTGTGTCTCCCCACTCCAATAACCATAATGAAGAACGCCCTCATAGACAAGGCCAGAGATTTTTCTCCAAAGTGATACTATATCCTGTAATGTCAACAATCAATATCAACACCAACACCCATGTTCCAATTTTTCTTTATGTCAACATTTAATCAACGTCATGATAAATAGAAGAAATGATCTACTGTAATAAGACAAAGTAACCAAAAAACCAGACTTAAAGTTGACATTGACCCTTAGCCCTCCAAAATGACTTTAAAATAACAAATAGCAATAACAGATATGGGAACATATCTAAAGGAAAATACGGAAAGCATATAAAAGATATTTTATAAGATA
The DNA here is from genome assembly GCF_000317375.1 of Microtus ochrogaster. Lineage (NCBI taxonomy): Eukaryota > Metazoa > Chordata > Mammalia > Rodentia > Cricetidae > Microtus > Microtus ochrogaster. Next base: position 9,189,277 of record NC_022035.1, on the reverse strand, counting down.
AAAACCGCAAGAATTGGTATTCATCAAAAACACTTAAAAAAGTTTAAAAATTATTGAAATAGATTTAAAAATTGCTTTGGTGTGTTCACTCACAAAGTATACAGTAAGGGAAGAATCGATGAACTTGGAGATAGGGAAAAATTAATTTTTTGAAATGAAATAAGAAGATAAAAAGCATACCACAGCAGCAACAAAAAAAATAGTGAGTTCAAGAACTCTGGGGATTACGAAACTCTAAGATAAAATTGTACATAGCATATTCAAATCACTGAAGGGTTACAGATTTACCTTAGTTGTTAAAGTGCTTGCAACATGTACATGAGGATGTGAGTTCTTATTTTTAGTAACCAGGTAAGAGTAGGATCCCTGGGCTCCATGTAAAGTTAATCTAATCAACTCATTTAGGTCAGCAGAATGAGAGAAAGACCCTGTGTCAAAATAGAATATGAAGGGTCTCCTGAAACTGCTCAGCAATTGAGAGTACTTGCTGCTGGTGAGGAGGACCAAGGTCCAGCTCCCAGCAACTGCAAGGCATCTTATAACCATCTGTTCTAGTAGATCTGACACACTTTTGGGACCCATGAGTACTACAAGCATGTGGTATACATACAGACTAAATGCATGTGCATGTGCACACATGCACATACACACAGTAAATAAAACTAAAAATTGAGGTTGAAAATTATTTGAGAAAGATATTCAGTGTCTACCTATGTCTGATAGAACATTCAAGTACATGCACCTCTAAAGACCTCTCCCACACACATGCACATGTAGGTACACTCACAGATACCTCCATATGGTATTGAGAATAAAAAGAGTAAATTTCATGATTCTGAATTCCAGAAGGAGTGCTTCAGAAATTTAAAAAAAAAAAGAGTGCAATCATAAAACACTTTATTTTCATCCACTCTACAAACACTTGACTCTCTAACACAAAAAATAGTAACACAATTATGTGTTTGAAACATTCAAATACAAAGTAAAACATAACGACAGCACAAAATTAGGAAAGAACAATGTAACTCAGCATTTAAAGCTGTTTAAGTTATACATAAAATGGTGTCTTAGTTGGGGTTTCTATTGCTGTGAAAAGATGCCATGACCATGGCAACTCTTACAAAAAGAAAACATTCAATTCAGTGGCTTAGAGTTTCATTACAAGCATTGTGCAACATGGTGGAAGGCAGGCAAACACGGTGCTGAAGAAGGAGCTGAGAGCCCTATTTCTTGATAAGCAGATAAGAGCATAATGAGACACTGGGTGTGACTTGAGCATATATGAGACCTCACAGCCCACATCCACAGTTACACGCTTCCTCCAACAATGCCATACCAATTCCAAAAAAGCCATACGTCCTAATAGTGCAACTCTCTTTGGGGGACATTTTCTTTCAAAACACCACATTCCACTCCCTGGTCCCCAAAGGCTTGTAGTCACATTGTCATGCAAAAATGAATTCAGTCCAACTTCAAAGGTCCTCATAGTCGACAATAGTCAAACTTACGTAAAAGTCTATGTAGTTCAAAGACTCTTCTGAGATTCATGTACTCTAACTGTAATGCCATGTAAAATCTACATCAAAAAGCAGATCACATGATTCCAACATATAATGACACAGGATATTCATTGTCTTTCCGAAATGTAGGAAATGGAGCATAATGAGGAAATGCTGGACCAATGGAACACTAAAAATCAGCTGGGCAAACTCCAATTTTGCATCTCCATGTCTAATGTCAAAATGTTCTTCAGATCTCAGATTCCTTTTGCTTTTGTTGACTGCAATGCATTTGTTTCTCTTGGGATGGTTCCACTCTCTATTTGCAGCTTTCCTTTGGCACGTATCCATGGCCCTTGCTTCTCCATCATCGTGGGGTCTCCAAAGCAATTCAGGCTTCACCTTCAAAGTTTCAAGCAATGTCCTCTCTATTCAGGGGCACCCCTGAAATATGTCTGACCTCAACAGCTTTTCTGATCATAGTGAAATATCTCAAAACCCCTTTCTTTTATTTTGAAAACCAGAAGTATGTGGCCAAAGCTATCAATTTCTGCTGCTTTCTGGGACTGGAAGATGACCTCTTGTTCAACCAGCTTTCTATTTTTGATTGTTTCCTTCACTGCCTAAACTTGGTTGTCCTGAAAGTGACAGGTTCTTTTATGTAGGGACTTTGTGCTATAAACTTTCCTTTTAAGATTGTTTCCAAGTGTCCCATAAGATTGGGTATGCTGTGCATTTTCATTGCATTATAGGAAATCTTTAATTTCTTTCTTTACTTTTTCCTTGACTCGGGAGTTATTCAGTTGATAGTTTTTCAGTTTTCATTTATTTGTGTGCTTTCTGCAATTAGTCTTGTTGTTGAAGTCTAATTTTAAAACATGATGGTCTATTTTTTTTCTTTTTTAAATATTAAGATAGCTACACCAGCTTGTTTCCTAGGTCCATTTGGTTGGAGAATCTTTTCCTAACCCTTTATTCTGAGATAATGTCTATCTTTGAAGTTGGGGTATGTTTCTTGTAAGCTGAGAATAATGGATTTAGTTTTTATATTTTTTTTGTTAGTCTGTGTCTTTTTATAGGAGAATCGAGACCATTGATATTAAGAAATATTAATGACCAGTGGTTATTGGTATGTGTTATTTTTGGTTTTGTTGCTGGTGGTGGTATAGTGTGAGTGTTTTCCTTATTTGAGTTTTGCTGGTGTTTGGATTATTTATTTCCTGTATTTTTGTGGGTATAGCTAGCTTCCTTGGGTTGGAGTTTTCCTTCTAATACTTTCTATAAGGATGTATTGTGGATAGGTATTGTTTAAATCTGATTTTTGTCATGGAATACTTCTTTTCTCCTTCTATGGTGACCGAAAACTTTGCTGGGGATAGTAGTCTCGGCTGGCATCCGTGGTCTCTTATTATCTGTTGAATGTCTATCAAGGACCTTCTGGCTTTCAAAGTTCCCATTGAGAACTCAGGTGTAATTCTGATAGGTTTGCCTTACTTGACCTTTTCTTTTTGCAGCTCTTAATAGTCTTTCTTTATTTTGTATATTTAGTGTTTTGATGATTATTTGGCAAGTGAACTTTTTGGTACAATCTATTTGGTGTTCTGCAAGCTTCTTATATTTTCATAGGCATATCCTTCTTTAGGTTGGGAAAGGTTTCTTTTATGATTTTGTTGAATATATTTTCAACTGGAATTCTCCTTCTTCTATCTGTATTATTCTTAGGTTTGGCCTTTTCATGGTGTCACACATTTCCTGGATATTTCCTGCTAAGAGTTTGTTGGATTTAACATTTTCTTTCACCAACAAATCTATTTCCTCTATTGTATCTTTAACACCCGAGATTCTCTCTTGCATCTCTTGAATTCTGATTGTTATACTGCATCTGCAGTTCCTGATTATTTACACAGATTTTACATTTCCAGAATTCTCTCAGTTTGTGTTTTTTTATTGCCTCTATTTCAGTTTTAAAGTCTTGAACCTTCACTTTCCTTCACCTGTTTAATTTTTTAAAAATTCTTTTGCTTTCTTTAAGGGGCTTGTTGATTTCTACCCACTTTTTTTGTCTTTTCTTCCACTTCTTTAAGAGACTTTTTTGTTTCCTTTTTAAGGACCTCTATCAGCCAATGGCACTGGGTTTTGATCCTGCTTCTTGTTCTGGCTTTGTGGGGGCCTAGCCAGTTTGGATGTTCACCTTCCTAGACCAGGATGGAGAGGGGAGGACTTTGGACTTTCCACAGGGCAGGGAACCCTGACTGCTCTTCAGACTTGAGAGGGAGGGGGAGAGGAGTGGGGGGAGGGGAGGAGGTGGAAATTTTTTTTTTTCTCAATAAAAAAAAAGGATCTCTATCAGCTTTGTAAAGTTAGATTTAAAGTCACTTTCTTCTGCTTCATCTGCATTGGGATGTTCAGGTTTGCTGGTGTAGAACCACTAGTTTCTGGTGATGCCCTATTGCTTTTTATGTTGTTGAATGTGTTCTTATGCTTCCAGCTTTCTTCTGGTGGATGCAGGCAGAGTGTGTATTCAGGGGTTCCTCTAACTGGTGCAGATAGGGCCTGAGGCTTAGGGTGGTATGTCTTCCTCCAGTACTGGAAGTTCCCTGCCTCTGATGAAGGCTGGTGTGGCTCTGAAACTCTTCAAGGTATATAGGCGGGGTCAAGGGTCAGTGATTGCAGATGCCTGGGGTGGGGGGGGGTGTTGTAAAACAGCTGGAGAGGGACCTTGACTGGCCAAACCGTCAATCAGCACGTGAGAGCCCACAGTGAGTCAGTGAGTGAGGGACAGATAGGCCAAGTAGGCAGATATTATGTGGGAGATTTTCTTTTTCTTTTTTTTTTTTTTTGCCTTTGCTTTTGGTTTGTTTGTTTGTTTGTTTTGTTTTGTTTTGTTTTTTTTGGAGCTAAAGCTAAAGGGAGTCAGGAGAACAATACAGAGAAAAAGAGGAAGAGGAAGAAGAGGCAAGGACCAGCCTCCCTCTTCAGGAGAGCCAGGGGAAACTAGAGCAGATATGGGCAGAGTTTGTCTCTTAAAGGCACCTTTTGTGCCTGCACACAGACTACTTAGTGGTTTAGCAGCCGCAGGACCCTGGATTAGCCAGGGTACTACCTGGGTGTATCCTGACAAGTGACAGGCCAGCATAATGCCCGAATCCAACAATGACGTCTCTTTTGCCATCTTAACTCTATTTTAAATCTTTTTATTTAAAAAGAAACAAAAAAACACTTTACATTTTAATGATTATGTTTTTAACTCTAAATTTTCTTTTTATTTCTCCACTTGTTTAAGTCATTGTCACAGTTTTCTATGAAGTCTTAATGCTTTAAAACATAGCTGATCATAGCTGCCTTGAAGTGTTTCCCACAATACACCATCTAGGTCCACTGAGAATTAACTTCAATTGAACAATATTTTCCTGAATATATGGCATATTGTCCTGTTATTTCAGATCTTGTCATTTTTTTTTCTTTGCCAGGTAGTGGTGGTGCACAGCTTTAATCCCAGCCTTCAGGACACAGAGGCAGATGGATATCTGTGAGCTCTAGGTCAGCCTGATCTGCAGAGGGAGTTCCAGGATAGGCTCCAAAGATACACAGAGAAACACTGTCTTTAAAAAAAAAAAAGTGTATTTATTTGAAATTGGACTTTTTAAAGAAATTTTGGGACCCCAAATATCCTATTTTTAAAGGATGATTTCTTTCTTTATTTTAAAAACTCCCAAGGTCCCAATGAGGAGCGGAAGGACGGAGAAGATGAACAAGGAAGTCAGGACCACGAGGGGTGCACCCACCCACTGAGACAGTGGGGCTGATCTATTGGGAGCTCACCAAGGCCAGCTGG
>NC_022035.1:9179302-9183673 GCF_000317375.1 Microtus ochrogaster | reverse complement strand
AAAAAAAAAAAAAAAAAACTACCTTTTAATCCAGGAACAGCTTCTCTGTGGTAAAAGCTCTCTCTGTGTGCCCCATCCTCTCCTTCCCCCTTTTCACTCCTCACTCACCCCCTCCCTCACTGAAAATCGAATCCTGTATTTCATGTGTGCGAAGCAAGTGTTCCCTCACTGAACTGCATCCCATAATATTCTTGACCATTTCATTTTGAAAGAGTCTCCCTCGGTTACCTGCACTGTTTATGAACCTGTTACCCTCTTGTCTCAGCCTCCAGAGTGAAAGACCCTCAGAGAGGACCTTCTTCTCCGATGAAGACCCCAGAACCAGGACACTCCGAGTCCAGACCACAGGATGCAATTAGCAAGAGGTTTATTGAGTAAACACAGGTACCTGTGGGCAACAAAGTCTTTCGGAGGACTTTGCTTGCCTACTAACTGGAGGGCGGGCTTTTTATAGGGAAGAGCAAACAGCAAGTTTACAGAAACAAAACAAAAACGTGGTTATCGGTCAATCGGAGGGCATGAATGGTTTCCTCTCTCAGCATGGATGTTTGGCAATAGTCATCCTGTTCCTATCCTTATAGATATCCTGTTTTGCAGTCAACCTGCTTTGTTGATGTGCTATCTTATTGACATCCTGCCTTGCAGTCTTTCTATCTCAAGCACGTGGGATGTTCTTACGAGAGCAGGCTGGCTGCTGATCCGGAGAATTTTTTTATAAAGCAAACAGGACGTTCCCCCGGGAGCATGCTAGCTGCGGGTTTTGAGGAGGGGGTCTGTAGGGTCTTTCACAGAGTACTTGGTATTATAGAAAAAAAATAAAAAGACAAGAGACAGACAGACAGACTTGGCATATTTTGAAAAAATATTGGTCTAGTAATTCTTAATAAACAGTCCATCCATAGCATTTATGATGCCTACCCCCTAATGCCAGCACAGAACATACCCTGAAGTTGAATATTATCTATTAATCTATTAATGCAATTGTTTCAGATGCTATTACTCTTTAAACATGACTCAAGGTTAAACTAGAGGTTTTGTTTGTCTAAAATTCCACTTTGTACCTTTCTGACTCCAGTCAGAATTTAATCATTCAAAATTGTACCCAAACTTTTAATACTCAGAATGGTGCATATAAATTTTCTTAGTCTACTTCTATTTCTTCTTAAATTACTAAAAAGTTTTATGTCATCTTCATGATGCATTTCACTTTCTCCTCCAAATCATAATAATTCCCAATGTTTTTTTTTGTTTTGTACCAATATTTTCCCTATATATACACTTCATAATATAACCCTTGAATATCGTAAAAAAATATTTTTATAAAAATATTACCTTCCTATCCTCCATTACTGTGGATGTGGTCATTTGACCAAGATGTCATCTAAGCGATGTAAGCAGAGTGAAGGGAACTCTTTCTATAACCATGACCTAAAATAGGCACATGTTTTCTACTTCCCTAATTCTATCTTTCTCCTTCATTCCCTCCTCTCTCTTCTCCTCTGTCCTCCTATTTATTATCCCTGCCCACCAGCCCTGCCTATCCCTCTATTGCCTAGATACTGGACATTCAATTATCAGGTGCCTCAGGCAGGTAAAGTGAAACAGCAACACATCTTTGCATCATTAAACAAATGCAGTATAACAAATGTAGCTCATCTTTGCCTAGTTAAAATAATAAGGAAGTCAATTGCTAAATCAAATTAATAGCACAAAGTTATAGGAGAAGACCTTGGATTTGCAAGTAACCTAAGATTCATTTCTGTCTATATTTTTTACAAGTTCATATATAAATGAATGCTCTTAATTAAAATCAATTCTCATTATTTCTTCAAATAAGGTATATGAAAGTTCTCTTAGAGGGACTCAAGAAGAACATTTTTAAATAAATTGTGTGCACCAAGGAAAGTAAGTATCCTTTACTGAAGGGTATCATACCCTTCAGGCACTTAGAAATTCGAGGTAAACTTTTCTCCTAATTAGTCCAAAACACTGAATAATAAAATATGTTTTCCTAGTTCTGGCTTATCTATTATGTGTTTTCCTTACATATTTGCTTGAGTTTTAAGTAAACTTTATTATATTATTTTCATAGCTTAAGACTTTAACACCTGCCAAGGCAGTTTGCAAAGTCTAAAACTGGTAAAAAAAAAAAACTTGTACACAGCACAGCAGTACTTTTTTTCATGTGCTCTAACTGCTCTTTATATCATCTCTCCTGCAAACAACTCTTGCAAACAACTACCATTTTTTAACTTTTAAACTATTTCCTACTATTCATTAATTATTTTTGCTACTTGGATATTAATTCAATTTCAGTTCTGTTGCATGTATCTTATGGAATGTGAAGGCTAATTAATCTAATGCTTCTAAGGCTTGTATGGAAAGATGTGTGATGTTCATGGATTGGAAAATTCAATATAAAAAATGTAAAACCTTCCCAAACTGATCTAAAGCAGCTTTAATAAATTTCAAATCAATAGTATAGCACAATATTTTTATTTGTTTAGATAATTACAAATGAAGTGAATAAAATTAAACCCTTCTGAAATAGTATGTATGACAAAGGATAAACTGTCTTTGTTTAAGACTATTAATTAATACTTTAATAAAGGCAATGTGATATGGGTGCAAGGATGTGCCAAAAAGAAGTGAAAATTTAGACACAGATCTACCTTTGTAGGGTAAATTTTTATGAATAAATAAATAAGATAAAATGCCATAAAATAAAAAAACATGTCATATAAATTACACACCTTTAATAAATAAATAAAATTTCATATAAACCACACACCTTTGTGAAGAAAAAAACTAGATTGTCACATTTTGTGTACCTGTGAAAATCATGGTACCCAGATGGATTATAGATCAATATGTGAAAGATAAAATAATGCCACATGGCAGCACGGAAGTGCACCTAAATTTTGATCTCATGCCAAGATTTCTGAAATAGGACATGATGACAGATTAGGTCACATAAAATTAGGAACTTCTATTGTGGATAGGTACTGTTTAAAAACTGAAAAAGAAGCCACTAAGAACAGACATATCCAATCACACAAAAAGGAATTTTTATTGAGAATATAGTAGACCTTCCTCAAGTTAGTAACCAAAACGAAGCAAAGCAATGTTTAAAGAGAAAAGCACTTGGAAAGTGACTTTCAGATAGTAAAAGAAAGAACCAATATGCATTTTAAAGGGTACTTGATGGGACTGGTATTCAAAGAGGAGCAAACAGTGCATGGAAATAAAATAGCAAAGAATATAATAGCTCAAGTGTAAAACACCAGTATTGCTAAATGTTAGCCAAGTTGTGAAATAATTAACACTTACAAATACTTTTTTTCTTTTCTTTTTCCTCAAGATAGGTTTTGTGTGTGTGTGTGTGTGTGTGTGTGTGTGTGTGTGTGTGTGTGTGTGTGTGTCTGTAACTCTATCCTGGAACTTGCTCTGCAGACCAGGCTGGCCTCGAACTCACAGAGATCTGACTGCCTCTGTCTCCTGAGTACTGGTATTCAGGGTGTACAGCACCACCTGTTTGCATAAATATTTTTTGAGAAAGTTTAAGTTGGAGTGATCACTTTTAGAAAAGTGCTGGGCAGTTTGCAACACGGGGACATTTGATTTCTTATGTCCCAGTAACTCTTCTAGCAGAACTCCACTCAAACATCCAGCAAAGACGTAGAAAATGTCCACAGTAGCATTACTAGTTCAAAACATGAGAAACAGGGAAAGACTGAAAGTTGTGCTTTCCTGAAGTGCTTTTGCTATTATAAACAAGAATAGAGATTATTCAGCTTAGACATTTTTAAACATACACATTAAAAGCTAAAGGTATAATATGTACATATGTACATATATGTGTTTACATATAATATGTGTATGTTATGTATGTTTACATATATATGCATAATATGGGTACATGCATATTATATGTATATGTGAAGAAAGAAAGACCATAGTACAACTATCTATAAATGATCAAGAAACAACTTGAGCTAGACTATGGTAGAATCCCACAAAGATACAATCTCAATGGCATGTTGAACTTTGAATTGTTTTACATGTACCAGAAACATGCTACAGAAAATTATTTTACTCTCTTTCTAAGTTTTAGTACTGATGTAGAAGTAGGTGACTGGCATGGATAGGGTAGATCTTCAGGATTTTAACAATAAGTTTGTTCAAATGTGACTGTACTTGGCTGAAGTGTCTAATAACTTCAGATAAATTCACTGAACCAGGCCTACTTAGATAGGTACCTTAAAAATTACTAAACACAAGCCAGGCGATGGTGGCGCACGCCTTTAATCCCAGCACTCGGGAGGCAGAGGCAGGCGGATCTCTGTGAGTTCGAGACCAGCCTGGTCTACA
>NC_022035.1:9171256-9179202 GCF_000317375.1 Microtus ochrogaster | reverse complement strand
GTTCGAGACCAGCCTGGTCTACAGAGCTAGTTCCAGGACAGGCTCCAAAGTCACAGAGAAACCCTGTCTCGAAAAACCAAAAAAAAAAAAAAAAATTACTAAACACAAAAAGAAATAAGGCAAACACACACTAAAATATCAAAGAATTAAGTGGTCAGTATTACCAACTGTAAAGTACAGTTACAAATATTTAAGGAATCAAAAGGCAAAGTTCAAAGTCTAAGAAATGAATGAGAGCCTTTTAAAAATGTTTTCTTGGTGCCAGACTGTGTTGACACAAGCCAACACTTGTGTCCAGCACTCAGGAAGCAGAAACAGGTGGACCTCTGTGAGTTTAAGACCACCCTGGTCTATAGAGTTCCAGGATAGCCATATCCACAGAGAGAAACCATATCTCAAAAAAAACAAAAAATCAAACCCAAATAAACAAACAAACAAAAGACAGAATAAATAAGAACTTTAAAAATAACTGAAGCAGCTAAAGGCCCCTCTATTTAATGTTCAAGACCATAATAATAATAATAATAATAATTAATAATACTACCTTAGAGAATAAAAGAATAGAATATGAAATCTAACACATGTTTAATCAGTTTAAGAAGAGAAGAGAGAACTGGGAATTGATTTTTATGCTGCTGAGATGAACATGATGATACTGAGAAAGATTAAAATCAGAATTTCCAACAAAACAAATGATATTGATACAGGAAACACTATAGAAATTTGCTCACACAGTGCTATGGTTCACTGAAGCCCGAACTTCAGAGTACAGGAAGAAGGACACGGAGCCTGTGTGTATAGGGTGTACTGCACAGGAAGCCTGGACTGAGAAATTTATTGCCTTTGTAAAAGAGGTAAGCAACACAGTCTTTGCACAGATGGATGATAATGAGATAGCACTAAAATATATTTTTTCTCACTTTCAAGATTATCCATAGGGTAAACAATTATGGGAAGTGGCTAAGCTGAAAAGATGCTGTCAGTATCATACTGTATTGCAACAATCAGCAAGACAATTAGAAACACAGAGAGACCTGAAGATGTGTTCCTAAGACAAAGAGACTATACTATGACCCCTTAAATAGCCCTACCTGGTGTGTGTGTGTGTGTCTGTGTGTCTGTGTGTGTGTGTGTGTTGCAAATTGAATCTTAATTCACAAGACTTAATTCACAAGACTTAAGAAATGATGCTATTTTGAAATAGAAGTTTTGCAATTGTATAAAGATGAGATATCATAGTGAAATATAGCACCCTCTAAATTCCATTGCCTGTGCCCTAATAAATAGAGTAATATGGATACTCAGTCATATATATAGTCATAAATATTTGAAGAAGGCCATGGGAGTATTGAGGAAGATTTTTTAATGATACAGAGGAGAACTCAAAAGAAGTATGATCCCAACTATGTACATCTGGACTTCAGAATTCTAGGCTTCACACTAGAACACGAATACATTCTATAGTTTTATTATAATTACTTTGTTACAGCAACCTTCGGAAACTAGTTCACATTGGTTTTGCAAGGATGATTGCTATAGTTCTTTAGTTATGTATAAGAAATTTCCTCTCTTGTCTTCTTTCATAATACACAGAAAATGAAACATTATTATGGCCTATGTATAAGGAAACTGACTAAGAGTTTTCTCCAGACCATCAAAGATTTAAATATATGACCCAAATCCAAAATATGCACTCTTTAAATACAATATTCATTGTATACATTTCACACACATGCGCGCGCACACACACACATCATTTCATTTGGACAGGTTGAAACTCACAGAGGACTTCTATAAATTAATGGATAGAAGAATACTCATGATCTCTATTATAACCATTTTCAGCTTATTATCTACTATGATCCAGGTTATTTAAAGAAATAATGGTCAAAAAAATCTTTGAAATGAATGACAGAAAAAATTACAGGTACATAATTCAAGAGAACATATAAAAGAACAAATATCAAAAAAAACCAGATGGCAAATATATTAATGTCTTTTCTGTTTATGTGACAGAATATCACAGTCAAGGCAATTTATAGAAGAGAGGGTGTATTTAAGGTTCTTTGCTGTGTTTTTTATAGAATTAGTACAAATTAATTTATTCAGTATATTTTTAATTTATGTACTATATACCAAAAACAATTTTAGAAAATATTGATGAGAAAAAATTAAGAAACTGTGAATTGTACCCTTAGTAAGCTTACAACACAGCAAGCAAAGAAAGGTGGTGATAGAGCTGGAAGATTTCAAACGGTGAATGGCATGAATAGGCACTTAGGAGAAAGACTTGTGAATGAGACTGGGACTTGGGGAAGCACCTACGTCTTTCGTAAGAAAGAAACTTTCAGTAAATCTTTTAAGGTGGTTATCTCTGAGATCACATTCCTACAGGTATCATTATATGGACTGAATAGGTGGCATTTATGTAGTTAGGAATGTATGTGTGCAATGACTAAGGAAAAAAAAACGTCATGAGAGAGGGTAGATAAGTGAGGTGCATGGGAGGAATTCCTCCCATGATTAAAAACCAGAGGAAGGCTAGTCAGTAGTACTGGATTGTACTAGATAAAATGTGAGGCTCTTAAAACGACCGGGCCAATGGTAAAGAGCCAAGGAAAGGATGGAAAATATTTGGTTTAGTCTAATAGCAAAACACAGAGTTTTGAGCCTTGGGCAGTGGGTTGTGTTTCTAAACAGTCGCTGTATTGAGAATAGAGAACAACAGGAGTGGAGCAAGTAGACCCATGAAAGGGAACAGTGACTTTTATGGCAGGAGTGCCTCCAAAACAGAGTAAGAGGAATTAATATATTACATATGAGATTAACTGGACTCTGGAAGAGTAGGGACAGAATGAAGGTTAAGGTTTCTATTTATTTATTTATTAAAGATTTCTGTCTCTTCCCCGCCACCGCCTCCCATTTCCCTCCCCCTTCCCAATCAACTCCCCCTCCCTCATCAGCCCAAAGAGCAATCAGGGTTCCCTGACCTGTGGGAAGTCCAAGGACCACCCACCTCCATCCAGGTCTAGTAAGGTGAGCATCCAAACTGCCTAGTATGTGCAGTTAGTGAAGGTTAAGTTAAACTGACTGAATGATACTGAAGGTCGGGATAACAGCTGGACCAGAAAGGCATTTAGAAGGCCTTTAATGCATGGTAGTATACATGAACATGCCTATGGTTCAAGAAGATAGACCAGTAAGGCTTCAACCAGTAACTCCAGAATTCAGAAGTCTGTTAAGAAAGGTCATGCAAAGAATGTGATGTAAGAGCCATACACGGACATAGCCACATCCACACACATGCATACACGCATGTAAGCACAAAAATGCATTCACATGCACATGCATGCACATACATGCATGTATGAAGTAGGAACCATAGTGAATATGCTGACAAGTATGAAAATGTTGGAGAATTAAAAGAGGTGTTGATTATTGAAGGCTACTAAGCATTTGACATTGAATTCAACAAGTTGGGCATCTCTGAAGCACCATACAAAAACATCTCATTGGGTCAGACGCTGTCTAGAGTAGCCATAGACAGAATCAAACCAACTCCACTCTTGGTTGCCAGAGAACATTAGTGTCTACAATGCCATGGTTTTTTTCATAATGTTTTTCCTTTGTATGAATTCTACAATCTATGAATATCAATACCGTAAATCTAAAGGTAGATATTAAAATTAAGATTACGCACCTTGTAAATACATTGATTCTTTTTATGGTAAGGCTTATTCATGTTAAATGAGAAGAAATTCTCTTGGAGTTTATCCAAATTTTGTTTTATATTTGTGAGATGCTGTATTCTAAGCTATGGGAGCTGCCTCTTTCTACAGGGTCGATGGTGGAGGAGGGTGCACTAAGTTAATTCGGAAATCAAGCTAAATCTTAAATTCATTACCGCTTCATTTTTAGATTAGAGCAAATATTTTGGTAAGTTGAGAAAATCACTATTGCTTTTAGTAGATAAAGCAATAAGTGAAAGCTGAGATTAATTAAGAGAGGAAAGACTGAATCTTTTAATCAATTTCTAGGGTTATTTAGTATGGATATATTCGAAAGTGATCAAGAAGATGTAAACCAAACACTGAAAAGGAATTCAGGTATAGCAAAGTTATAACATTGTGCTGTGATTTGTCAGTATTTACGAATATTTTAGAAGTTTTTGGTCACTCTTTGACTTATGATCAAACAGTAAACCTGGGCCGCAGGTAGTGGCTCTCTAAGTCTCTTGCAGAGGACAAAGTCCTCTCACTTGGCCCATTTATCGTGAGCGAATTTAAGCTCTAGAAACTCTTTGTGGATCCCGTTTCCTCAAGTCATATAATAATTCATTTATACAACAGGCACTTGCTAAGCTCTTGTGATAACATAATATAGTAAATGTAATATTATATAATTAATGTAATACAACACAATGTCATGGTATCACCACACAGCAGCTACCTAAGGGTCATTGTAAAAAATCCCATCTCCTCATTTGTGAATACAAGTCATTATCATCTGTCATGTCATTCTAGAGTTTCTGCACTGTAGTCTTTCTACAATACAGTAGGAAGATAGAAGTCTCTGTCTTCCTACAGTATTCTTCCTCCCTTGACTCTGTCTGGCTCACTTTAGGATTTCTTTGCCAGCTTTGCCCAGTCCTTACATACTCCACGGGTTTCCTCAGTTTTACTATCTTCTAGTAGTTCCTTCCCTTCATGGTATTTGTTGCAGTCAAGGTTTCTCGGGAGTTTATGTGTGTTTTATCTACTCTTCACTATTGTGCATACAATATGAAGAACATGGTCTGATGCCTAGAAGGTGTATAATAAACATTGTTGAGTTGATAAGCTTTAATTTCAATAGAGAAAAGGGAGGAGAATATACAAATGATGTCAGGGTCTCTAAATTGAATGATGTTATCAGTAATCAAACAAAGCAGCAGATAAAAGAGAAAAATAATGTGCTTCTGTTTCAGCATGTTAGAGATAAAAGGTCCTGAAAGGTATTTAATTGGAGATAATTTGGGACACTGTCAGTTGAGTTATGGAAAGATACAGAGGAGCAAAAATATACACTAAAAGGCCTTACTTGTCATATGATAAGTATACCTCGGAAATACCTGAAAGTTGAGGAGAACCTCCATATCTAAGAACATAGAGAAAACATGTGAAAGCTATGTGACAGTAGTGTCAGTTTGACTATGTTACAATACCTGGGAATCTGATCAAACATTCTGGTTGTTTCTGGAAGGGTTTTGTTATTCCCTTGTTTTTTGTCTCCTGTTTGACTTTGGTGAAACCGGGGACAGGGACACTTTCAACTGTCCTTTGTGCACGTTGTTACACGGCCAGCCTTCTCTTTCCCCTCATTTTTTTTTTGTTTTGAAACAGGGTCACACTCAGTTGTCCAGGCCATCATCCACCTCCCATGTAGCTTGGAATTAAGATTTTTCCACAAGAACCAGCTCTAGAAGTGTATTTTTGAGATGAATTTTAATATTTGAGTAAATCAGGTTGTTTTTCATTATGTGTGTCTTGTTCAATTAATAATAGAAAGGAAACTAAACCCCTATAGAAGAGAAATGGCAGCCAACTGCTTAATTACAACTCTTTCTGCACCTTCATGACAACTAGATCTACCTCACTAATGTGTGTGTGTGTGTTTGTGTGTTCTATGCATACAAAATAAGCACAAAAAATAGTATTAATAGAAAATACCACAATGATTGAGAATGTAGTCCTTAGAGGCACAAAAGAATTATTTCTGGAGATCTTTCAAATTTATCCTTTCTGGAAGATTTCCATTCTTCAGAATTTTGAATTGCTGGTGTTCTGAATCTTCATCAACACATGTTTCTGTGACAGACCTTTTATACAAACAAGAAAAACAAGAATAGAAAATTGCGAGCTTAGGTGTTCTTTCCACTGATTAAATATTTACACATATTTCTGCAAGCCTCAAGCAGAAGCAAGACAGAATCCTGATATAAAGTGAATCTAAACTGGACAAGGAAGCCAGGAGGGAAAACTACCTAAGATGCTCTCAGCCATATTCAAACAGGAAATGCTGCATGTGGAGATATTCTGAACCTGCCTTACGAGATTTCAACACAATGAGTTGAAGGAAAGAGGTACCAGGTTTCAGAGTCTTCTCTTCCAGCCTCTTCATGCTTCTTCAAAGAAAACTGTTATCCTACAGAGGATGACTAGCCCAAAGTCACACAGACAGACAGAAGATCTTTAAAAGGAAGAGTAAGATAATCCTTTTTTTTCTAGTTCAGATTTTATTGCCAAAATTAATTCAAGTACATTTTATAGTAGCCTGCCTAGCATACAATTAGGAAAATTTATTGAACACAAGTTATTGAGCCCAAAACTTGAAGGCCTAGACACAGGTCAATGTTTTTAATTCAGAATATTTTGCTATCTTGAAAATATACATGTACTTTTTATTTTTGAACAGAATGAATGGATAAGATTTTCTCCATTATAATGGACTGTTTTATTTGACCTCACACAGAATTCCTAATGACATATAAAAATTCTCTTTATAATGTTACAATTTTTCTAGCATCTGACCTGGAACTTGGGTTTTGTAACTGGAAGTGATACCATTTCGTCACACTCTTATTTAGAACTAAATTCACATTAATTGATTAGTATGATTGGTTACAATTCCAGGCTTGGTCACTTGTACAATCAAATTATTCCCTCGACTGATTTGAAAAGAAATAGGTAAAACTGAAACTTCCTGCAGGTTTCCCTGCCATGGTTTGATATTTTCAGGTATCATCAAATAGTCACTAGAAAGAACCAAGTTTTAGGTCCCCAAATTATAAGAAAATAATGAGAAAGTTCTTCATAAAAGAGCAACAGGTAAGGAATAGCAGAAGTAATTTGTATTACTGGAGCACATGCTTATTACAGCATTCATGTTATTTCATGTTACTAAGCAATATGAAGTAATTTTTCAAATGCATTTCATGTAAATCACCTCCATATTTTCTCTTGCAGCCGTGGCAGTAAGAAGCGCTACAGACACCAGCGTATCTCCTTTGTTCTCATTATCTCTGCGCTTGTGCAGCGATGGCACGTGTGGTGTGGAGATCATCATGGCCTATGTTTTATTGTTTGCTACAACCATGTACTTCCTGAAAATACTCCCAGTGGCCTACAACAGAGCTGGGCACTAGTTTTGGAAATGGGATGCTTTCCTCATTATGATCAGCCTATGTTACCTGTCTTTAGTTATTCAATGTAAATAAGAAAAGGTAATACAAGACAATTCTTCCAGTGTTTCTTGGTTCCATTTTCTGAAGGACACGTTGAAAATATTTTTCTCTAGAATGAATTGTAACCTTTTGGCATTTTTTTCTCATCCAATTCATGCTACCTTCTTTTCGTAAAAGAGAATAGATAAAAAAAGAAATGGGCATGCTAACTCCTGGTGAGTTTATATTTGATGGTCAGGATTTGGATGAAGATGTTTTTCCAACACTTCTGGTTTTGTTTTCCTTCTAGGTATATACTATAAAATAACTAAAATATCCCGTTTAAATTCTGTTAAAACCTTAATAGTCAGTGAAAAGAATCCTTCACATATAGTCTATTTATAACAGGTACAAAAGCATTGAGAATTTCTTTTGCTTTCCCTAAGTTTTTAACAATAGTTTCACCCACATTAGATGTTACTTAGTAGAGGCTGGAATAATGGCTCAGAAGTTATGAACACTTCTCGCTTTTCCAGTGGACCCACTTTTAGTCATCAGTATCCATGCTCGGTGACTCACACCGCCTGTTACTGTAAGTCCAGGAGACCCTTGATCATCTTCTGAAGTCTGTGGACATACAGACAGACCTATGTACCTCTCCCCCCCTCCCTCTCTCCCTCTCTCCTTCTCTCCCTCTCTCCCTCTCTTTCCCTCCCTCCCTCCCTCCCTCCCTCCCTCTCTCTCT
>NC_022035.1:9151029-9171156 GCF_000317375.1 Microtus ochrogaster | reverse complement strand
CTCTCTCTCTCTCTCTCTCTCTCTCTCTCTCTCTCTCTCTCTCACACACACACACACACACACACTTTTCCTCTCACACAGTCACTCACAAATGGAAAACACACAGAACACACACACACACATATAAATGTCTGCTTTATTAAGTCTATCAGAGTAGCTATCATGATGTATTAATTTTTATGGCACATGGAAGATGGGATTTTAAAGTGATTCATATCACTGAACTTCTGGATCAACTTTATGTAGCTCTAATTTTCCTAACTTAGTTATGTTTTTTATTTTTAAGAATATATATCAATATTTCTATATCTATACTCTATAGATATTTTGTATAATAAATATATCATGAAGAAAGAATATGTAAACTTTACAGTTTAAGTTCAACTGATAGCTACAGAAAATAATGAGTAGTTTAAATTCTAATTATTTGTCCAGAATTACTCTCATGTTTAAAGTATGCTGACTAATTTTCTTTCTTGATTTTTTTCTTCTGGCTCATTTTCCTCCCTAGTTTTTCGGAATGAGTTCATTCTGTAGATGAGTCTAGCTTTAATTTCTTTTCCTTCTTCCAACTCCTGAGTGTTGGCATTAGAGTCATGCACCACCATTCCCTGAATTGAACTCAAGGATTCTGGCAAAGCTGGTCAAATACTGTAACCACTGAGTTATGTTGCTGGTCAATTTTTTTTTAATTTTTCTTTATTCTTTGAGAATGTCACATAATACTTTAATCATATTCTTTTTTCTGCCCCAACTCCTCTTAGACACTTTCCCACCCACCCATCCACCCAACTTCATGTTCCCTCTCTCTCCGTTAAATAACAAAACTCAATACATCTAACAAAACAATGGATTATAATTTGTGTTGTCCAGCTACTTCTGAGCATGGGACCTTCCCTAAGTGTGGTTGATATACACAAAGACACTCCTCCATTAAAGACTGATTTTTCTTTTCTCAGAAGTAATTGAAAATTACTTTGTGGCTAGGTTTGTGACTGTGTCTACTCCACCTTTTCCATGATGACTTTGCCTGGCATGTATTTGTGCAGGTCTTGTATGTGATGTCACAGCCTCTGTGACTTCATACATGCAGCACCCTGTTGGGTCTAGAAAAACAAAAGCTGTTTGAGTCACCCACAGCCTCTGGACCTTCCAGGCTTTCTTTTATTCTCATATATTCCTATTTCTTGAGTAGAGGCATTTCATAACGCATTCCATTTGAGGCTGAGTGTGCCAACAAAGTCTCTCACTCTCTACATGCTGTGGATGTTGTGGATCTCCATGTCAATTTCCATCCACAGCAAGAAGATTCTCTGGTAAGAGCAGGTAAAGCAGCGGTCTGTGCGTATATCATTATGTTACTAATTGTCATATTACGGCTATGTTTATCTAGCAGAGCAATAGTAGAAGGTTTTTTTTTAACTAGGGTTGATGACCTATCTAATCTTGTCTGTTTAACAGTATCCAGTATAGGTACCGTTGTGTGGAGTGTACTTTAAATCAATTTTTCTTAAAGTGATTGGTTACTCCTCTAGCACCATGCCACTGCTGTAACAGTAGGCATATCTTGCAGGGATCATAAAAGGGTGATATGGATAAATACATTATTTCCCTTTAATAGTCTTATATTTCATTTATTATAGGCTAAACCTGAACCAGAGAATTAAAGAAGAAAAATAATTCTTTCACGTGCATACTAATCATATCTAATATAATATGACTCTCATATAAACATATATTAATTAGAATCTCACATTCAGTATTAGATGACTTTTTTCTAATGCCCTGATCTCTTCAAAGTAGGTCATTTTCACTCATTATAGGCATGGAATATATTTTAGATCTCATAAGTCATTCTTCTCACAAAATATAATGATAAAAAGTATCCACGGTCTTGTTTCTATAAATAAAGGCGTTTTGACATTTAAGATTAATTGGCAGTCATACATCTAAAAACCAGGGAGGAGCTGGGGTAACAAGGTTTTCTGAAAGGGTTTTCACATAATGTTAACTGTTGCCACTTTGTCTGACTGATGAACCCAGGTTCACACAGTTAAACTAAACACCGCCACACTGGAACAAAAGCCTTTTGCCATTAAGTTGGTAGTATTGGGTCATTTTAATGCTTCTATTATCAAATTAATTATATAGGAGACTCAGTCTAATTTTAGGCTATGATAGAAAGTAAAGTTTCTTAGGCATTTAAAATAAGGTCCTGTCAAATCAATGTTAAAAAAAAAAAGGATTGATAACCCGGCTCATACTTTGGCAGAAGACATTATTCTATATTTTATAACAGATGTTGCTCTGGTGAGCTTTGTTCATAAAATGCAGAAATTCTTTCCCAGGTGACATAAACTTTTGCCGAATCAAAAGTACCTGTTACTTTTTCTTTAGATTCATGAAACTATAGTGGTTTTTTAATTAATTTATTTTTTTCTTGAAAATTTCCACCTCCTCCCCTCCTCCCACTTCCCTCCCCCCCCCCTACTCCTCCGCCCCCTCCCTCTCCAGTCCAAGGAGCAGTCAGGGTTCCCTACCCTATGGGAAGTCCAAGGTCCTCCCTGCTACCCCCAGGTACAGGAAGGTGAGCATCCAAACAGACTAGGCTCCCACAAAGCCAGTCCATGCAGTAGAATCAAAACCTCCTATAGCCACACTGATGAATATCTTGCATATCACCATAGAACCTTCATCTGGCGATGGATGGAGATAGAGACAGAGACCCACACTGGAGCACTGGACTGAGCTCCCAAGGTCCATATGAAGAGCAGAAGGAGGGAGAACATGAGCAAAGAAGTCAGGACCGCAAGGGGTGCTTCCACCCACTGAGACGGCGGGACTGATCTAATAGGAGATCACTAAGGCCAGTTGGACTGGAACTGATGGATCATGTGATCAAACCAGACTCTCTGAATGTGACTGACGGTGGAAGCTGACGGAAAAGCCAAGGACATTGGCTCTGGGTTTTGATTCAACTATAGTGTTTTTAGGCTGGGTATTTTTATGTCAACTTGACATAAGTTAGAGTCATTTGGGAAGATTGAGAAGAAGATTTTCTCAATTGAGAAAATGCCTTTATAAGATAGGCCTGTAGGCAGGCCTGTGTGAATTTTCTTTATTAGAGATTGATGTGGGAGGGCCCAGTCCACTGTGGGTGGAGACACCACCCCTAGCCTGGTAATTTTGGGTCTGTAGTAAAGAAGGCTAAGCAAGCCACGGAGAACAAGCCAATAAGCAGCACTCTTCCATGGACTGTGCATTTCTTCCCGCTTCCAGATCTCTACTTTGCTTGAGTTCCTTCCCTCACTTCCTTCCATGATGAACTGTGATGAGAAAGTATAAGCAAATAAGCCCTTCTTTCCTCCCTAAGTTATTTATGGTCATAGTGGTTATCACCAATATAAATAGGAATGCTAATTAAGAAAGGTATTAAGTTCTCATTACTTTTACAAAATACCTGGAATCAAGAGTTCATAACAAAGGTTTACTTGACTCACAGTTTTAATGGTATCTGTCTGTGCAGCATTCCCACATGCGGTAAAGAGAGCATCACATCGTGGAGCATCTGACCCCAGAGCAGGCAAGGAGGAACAAGAGAGAGAAGGATTAATACCACCTTCAGTAGTCCAGCTTTCTTTCGTTAGGACCTGCCATCTAAAGGTCACATGCTTGCCCAATAGAGTCACTAGCTGGTGATCTACTCATTGACAAAATGTTGTATTTATCCAAATAGTGTTGGTAGCAATGTCACAAAATACATTTTTAAATATAAATATTTGTTGAAGTGAAACAAATTTCCATCAAAATAGTGCTTGAGAAGCAAAGAATAATAATATTTTAATTGTTAGATTATTGCAGGGTCATTGAGTCTGTATTAACAGTAGTGCTGCATATAATTCTGGGGTCACTTCAATTCCGTGCTGACATTGATGAGCACAATGACAACAGGCATTCTAGAACTCACGTCTGTTGACGCCTCCCATAAAACTGAGTATGTCTGCTCTCTAGCACATCCTTACTAAAATTCCACATACTGGGCAGCTTGCAAAATCTTTTATTTGCACATTTAAGCCTAGAAATCTGGGGCAGATGAAAATGTCAGCAGGTGGAGCTTCTCCCTAGAGTTGCCCAGATTTCAGATGGTCACATCTTCATGTGTCCTCCCAAAATCTCCTCTCTACACACTGACAACGCTGTGTGCAAACCTAGATCATACATCACTCTGTTCAGGCAAGCACCTAAGTTCATTTTTTTTGTCTTCATAATCTTATTGAGTCTTAAAAGTATGTCCTTTATTTATAGCTTAGAATTAAACTAATTTGAAATGATGAGCACTTTGGGAAATCACTAACTTTTTCTATTCTTTTTTTTTTAGTTGAAGAAAGTTACTGATTTCATACTATCGAGTCTTTTGTCTACAAACAGGTAAATGTCTCTAGTAATTTAATCTTTTCAGTATTGTACCGTAATTCATGGTTGCTCTTCTATTTTATGGAGAGAATGTTATTCATGTGAACGCTGTCTTTTACCCTCATCTTTTCCATTTGCAGTACTCTCCACTTTGCTGGCTTAGGTACAATTTTCTGTTAGCAGACTTCCATCTGATACCACTCTTTAATGTTGCATATAATTCATTTCTACTAGCAAGACAATGTTTCTATTCTTTGCACAAGGAATGCGCTTCACTGTCTCTGTTGAATGGTTATGTTTTCTGGTTGCAGGATTCTAGACTGGGAGTTCCCCGGCACTCACTGGGTTTCTGTAACTTCTAGGACATCACCCTTTTATAATATTTATTTTGCCTCTGGACTTCTTTAAGATGCTTTCTTTATCCTTCCAACATTTTTACTGATGACTCTACATGTCATCTTTCCCTGACTTCCATCCCTTTCTTCTTCCCTCTCATTTTTGTCTGAGATTCCTCGTGCTATTTTGGTTGCTGTTTCCTTGTTGAATTAATTATTAAAGTCATCATCTGTTTCATCTTCACATATAATTCCAACTGTCATCTCTTCATTTTCGGAAACTACACTCTTATGTATCTTTAATTTACTATTTCACAGAGCCTCCTGTGTTGTTTATTTTCCTGTTTTGATTATTTTCATTAAGTATGTATTCTGCAGTTTAGATATTTTAATGTCAGAAAGGCAAACTTCCTTCTCTTTCTCCCTTAATACATGCAAATGTCTCTGAAGGACTGGAGGTTTGCGCCTTAATATCTTTGATGCAACTGTGAGATCATGCAGGTTGAAAACATTCTTTTGTTCCACCCCCATACCAGTGCTTGTACTCAGTCTAATGTTGTAAGGATAAACTGATTAAGTGATGGGCAGATAGAGGATGTATAAAGCAAAACACGTGTGATTAGAATGAAAACCGGCTAGACTGAGACATAATTAAAACATTTTTAAACATATTAGTGTCAAGGCATAATTCCATTCTCCTTATTAAGACATTAAATAAGAAGGCCTGTGGTGATCTGATGAACAGTTTATAATACTAGTAAATGTAAACAATATTCTGAGGTTTTTGAGATATAAAAGTATCTCTGGCTTATAGTAGTCACAAAAATTATAATTTCTGCTAACACTGCTGTGGTCCATTCCCTGCATTCATAATTATGTGCTAAATTACAGAGTGAAGCAATTTTTCAGAATAAAAATAATTTTGTTCCTGAATTCTATGTTAACCATGTCTGTTTTAGGTAGAGCACAGAGAGCAAAATGTCAGAAAAAAATTAAACTCAGAAAAAGTACTTCTTAGGATACCATAACATGCCAAAATTTTATAGGGGATATATTTTATGTGCATTTATGGATAAATGTTCATATTTTAGTGCTACATTGCTACTCCAGAGTAATGTGTTATCCTGAAAATAATAATATCCAATAATAACTAATGAATTAGAACAAAAGTTAATATGTATGCATAGGGTAATTAATGTCAGGGAAGTAGGCTAAGTAGTGGCCATTGACTAAAGAAACAACTAATACTATCTATTTTGATTCACTTTTAGAAATACATTATACTTTTTTACTTAAATAACAAACAAGTTTTCAAATGTTGTAAAACTTTAAAGTTGATTATCTTAATACTGAAAATCATTTCATAATCTGCTCACATTGTTTCAAGAATGGCAGTTGTGGGTATAATTTTTTTATTTTGATTATATTACTTGCATTTATCTTTCTCACCTACATATAGATAATAAACAAAAATAAATGGAAATCAAAAAGGAGTGGGAACTAAAACTTCTATAAGCTTAAAAATTAAAGTATTAAGTTGGTTATATTTTCTGAAAGGGACCATGCAATGAATTATAAGATGTTCCGAGTATTTTATACAGGAATATCATTTTATGAATTGTATAATCAGACTTTTAAGCAATCCTACTGGTATTAAGAAAGGGGGGGAAGGTTAAATTGATGGTCTATGGTGATGTCCTTTCCATGCAAGTCTAAAGTCAGTTAATTTTAAACAATGAGAACTTGAGAGTCAGCTATTTTATTAAGAACATTACACTAACAAGAGGATTTTCACGGAAACAGATCTTTTCAACGTATGCTCAAGTTGCTATGGAAACAGTGAGCTTCCATATGGTCCTCCAGAGCCCTCTTTCTCTACATTCTGCTGCCATTCACCAGAGAATATGCCCGCTAATATATGCACTGCAGTCGATAGAGGATCAAAATAATTATGTTTCAGTTACACGCTCTTCCGGAAGGTGCTATTCTATTTATGACACTGCCAATAGGGATGGGACACTGCAGTGGTGTCCATTTGCATTTGTCTCATGCATGTGAACACATACAATCATTTTACAATAAAAAGCGAAAATAGCAGCTAGATTACAGCTATTGTGTGCACGTCTTGCTAAACGTTTTCTTGTTGAGGGACATCACTTAATAGCCTTCAGTCATGGCAGATGTAAATTCTAAAATGGCACTATTCCATAAAAAGACAAGTCTGACATATCTTCAGATGTGAATTGTCTCTGAGGCACACATTACATACAGAATACTATGTAAGACACTCTAAGTAGTTATCAGTGTATGTATTTCCCTTTTTAATTTAAGAATATTTTTACATTAATCTTCATCCACTAAGAAAAAAATCTTACTGAATAGTTGTTTTTTTCTCTTATTAAAATATTATAAACTCTATTTTGATGGATTTTTCTTGACACATGGAAAAATACAAGTAGAAAAATCTGTCGGCTCTGTTACAGGTGGTCTTATATCTGAGAACATGGTCCAATTCTTTGTGCTAGCACAATTTTCAATAAAATTGAATATCTCAAAAAAAAACCATAATGAATAGTCTAGGAACAAAATTGGATCTGTCAGTAAGAGAGGGTGCCTAACAAGTAAATATTTTCAATTAACAAAACCCCAATTGTTATTAATATTTCCTTAGACTTTACCTAATGTCACTTTTTTCATTAAAGGAAAATTACAGTTCCAACTTGTAGAAGTTGGACCATCTGTTTATAGTAGTTTTAATTAAATCAACTGTTAGAGAAATATTCATTCCCTTCCAACCTCAACAGTCAAGATACATTCATTATATTCAGTTGTCATCTATCCCCAGGCTTTGTGTAGATGACAGTTTTTCAGTCTTCACTCGTTTTCACCGATCTCCATGGTATTAATCATTCATAGGCAGGGCCTGTTAAGTTCTTCTACTATGCCATCAATTCCAACATCCAGCCCCATTCCTACAGACCTACCTCCAATAAGAGACTTACAAAGTAGCTCTTTCTATCACTCCCATCTAACCTACATCACCACACGGCTACATCTGTACTCACAGGCCTACTACTGGACCCTCACCTCTGAATTTACCTAAGAATTGTAGCTCTTACCCTCATCAAAGAAGTGTCTACTTGAAATACCTGGAGACAATTATAGAAATCCACAGCTGAAGAAGATGTAGAAAGCAACAAATTCTTGGGCGCCCTCAGCCAGAATGGATAAATCTACAGGACAATTCCTGCACCCAATGCTCTGAGAACATCGCCGAGAAGAGACAGAAAAGTTACAAAATCTGGAGGACTAAGAACTATGAAATTTTGCTATTTTCTTGAAATGACAGCAACTTTACCCATGAGACCATAGCAATATGGCTGACTCAATAAGACCTGAACAATTATCAATAGACATCCTTATGTGGAAGAGTAATCTCACATGGTCTCGCCCCTAGACAAAGAATTATAGTCACCTAAGAAATTATAAGAGCAGAAGAATTAGTTTTCCCCAGAGATGAATCCTTTAATTGGTTATATATAATAGCAAGTGTCAGTCCTGAAGCTATATATACAAAAGCAACACTAAACAGACTTAACAGGTTGTATTTATATATCTACATGTGTGAATGTAATGTGTGTGTGTATCTGAGAGAGAAAAAAAAACAGAAAGAATTACAATGCAAAGAAGAAGAGGCAATGAATTTAAGAGAGGGAGGGGTGGATAGGAGAGATTGAAGGGAAGAAACAAAAGGAGAAAAATATTGTAAATATATGTAGTCTTTCATATTACTTATAAATTTTAATTTAATTATTTTATTGTTTGATATTATAATATAACTATATTATTTTCCCCTTCCCTTTCCTCCCTTCAAACCTCCCATATAGTCTTCCTTGCTATTTTTCAAATCGTGACCTTTTTTCCATTGCTGTTACATAAGACTCTATCCTACACAAAGAACTATTAATATATAAAGTTATATATTAGTATTATACCCTACAAAATACTGTAAACAAAAACTATGTATATATAATACATATTTTTCAAATATATAAATTTATGATATATATTTAAGTATTTAGAAAAAGCAGTTCTTATTCTTAGCCAAGAAGATATGCTCAGAAGAAGAAATACTCAGACACAGGGAATATGTTTTGTTTTTATTCTAACTCTAGCAGTGACTGTGCCTCTTTTTTATTGGCTGGAGTCCAACACTATCTTAATCAAGTGGATGGTCTTAAAAGAATTGGCATACAGGAAATAAAGGAAAAAGAAGAAAAGGGTCACTGCTCTAGGCAGGTCATCAAATTCTTGGAATGCATCAGGGGTCTTGATGTAAATAAAGTCTTAAGAACATTAAAACATTTACATAAAAACCTTACAAGTGGGGGAGATTAACAATTTTTTTAATTTCTTACTCTAAACACAGATTTTATAGTATTTGATTAAAATAAATAAATAACTATTGGCTGGGCTTTTGATTGAAATTTGCTTGACTGCATTTCCCAGTAGCTCTTTGTCACTCCTTGTCACTCTTTGGCACTCTCTGGCACAGCGTTGGAAGGGAAAACTACAGAGATAAGCAACACTGCTGTCAGGAAACATTAAGAGATACTCAGTCCATGAGATGTCATCATTGTCAGTGTTAGTGATCATCTCAAGAAAAGAGTTGCTTAGGCTTTTTTTCCTGTTATTATATAATAAATGCACAAGGGGAGAAATTCTGTGTAGAATTCAAAATAGTATATAATTTAATAAAAACCAACAATAACAGATATTCTTGATAGACCATTACTTCCTACCCTTTAAACATTATTTGTTTGCTTGAAACGACCCCTGAATTGGAACTTCCTTGAGTGCTCCTCCCCTGAGGACTAGCTTTCATGGGACAGGAAGATACTACTCAAGCTTCTAAAAGAGGGAGGAAACTGACATGATGTGGGAGTCTTCTGTTTTGTGTTGATTTCATTGGTTAAATAAAGAAACTGCCTTAGCCCTTTAATAGGACAGAAAATTAGGTAGGCAGAGTAGACAAAACAGAATGCTGGGAGAAAGAAGCCGAGTCAGGCAGTCGCCATGATTCACCCACTCCAGACAGAAGCAGGTTAAGATCTTCCCTGGTAAGCCACCTCGTGGGCTACACAGATTATTAGAAATGGGTTAGATCAATATGTAAGAGCCAGCCAATAAGAGGCTGGAACTAATGGGCCAGGCAGTGTTTAAATGTCGTTTACAGTTTACAGTTTCCATGTAATTATTTCAGGTAAAGCTAGCCGGGTGGCGGGACACAGCCCTGCCATTCATAATACAACAGAGTGGCACCCAATGTGATGGACTAAATCCACTTAAAAACCTAAGAAGACTTAAAAATAAGGGAGTGAGAGTTTAACATAGCTTTTTGTGTAATTATTTCGTGGCATAAGCTAGCCAGGCGGCCGTGAGCTGGGGCGGCAGGAACGCAGCCCACCGCTCCACTCCCCATTTCAACACTGACAGACATACCCAATGAATTGGGGTCATTTCAAGCAAACAAATAATGTCATTTATGTAGGAACCATTGATGCAGATATAATTTGTAGATGATAATTTTATAGAAAAGAATATTTAAGGCAATAAAAAGTAAAAATTATCCTTAGTAAAAATAAATATAACTAATATTACTAAAAGGTGGTGCACGCCTTTAATCCCAGCACTCAGGAGTCAGAGACAGGAGGATCTCTGTGAGTTTGAGGTCAGCCTGGTCTACAAAGGGAGTTCCAGGACAGGCTCCAAAGCTACAGAGAAACCCTGTCTCATAAAACCAAAAAACAAAAACAAAAATTAGGAAAATGTGTAGAATTTTGAAATAAAACTAATTCCAGCTAACTATTAAGAATGCTTCTGTTACCATTTAGTAGTTATGACATCTAATAATATAAAGCTAAGGGCCACATGATACGTAACCTAAAGTGGATTTATTTCAAGGGCAGGATTTAGTGATCAGTTCAATTAGTCATTGCTGAAGGTTACATTTACTTATACTTTGACTAAAAGTACAAACATATTTGATCATATGCAAATCCAACAGAATTACACTAATTTACAATACTATATTTAATAAAATACATAAAAAGTAAACATTATATTAATTAATGCATCATATTAATTAACTAATACTTAATTAAAGATGACCTACATATACTAGTTGTGGGTATGAATTGTGGTGTAAACATGATAAAAATTGGTAAAAATTCAAAATTCTGAATTTTGAGAGGTGAAAAAATAGTTTAGCAGGTCAAGCATTTGTTGGATAAGCATAAGAATTAGAGTTCAGATCCTCAGAGAGGCAGACATGATTATCTATCCAGAATACCAGCACTCTGTAGGTAGAGACAGAGAGGCAGATATGATATCCATCCATAATCCCAGCACTCTGGAGGTAGAGATAGGATGATGGAGAACTTTCTGCAGCCAATGACCTTTGAGAGGCTGGACCAGATTGGGCATGGCCTTGGGTACCAAAAAGTGTATGTGCCTGCTTCCTCCTCCTCATCCTCATCCTCATCCTCTTCTTCTTCTTCCTCCTCCTTTTCCTCCTCTTCCTCCTCTTCCTTCTCCTCCTCCTCTTCCTCCTCCTTCTCCTCCTCCTCCTCCTCCTCTTCTTCTTCTCACACCTGGATGCTGGATTCCGTTCCTGTTTCCCATTTGTGCAGAGGAGTGTGATTTGTGAGTTCCCCCTAAGTAAAGAACACCTTTATTGTACTCAATTCTGAGCTAGTGTGGGATTGCTTTATTCACATTCACCTTCAACACATTCATCCTCAGAGCAAGTGGGATAGTTACATTAGCCAGAACTGGTGGGCCCCAGTCCTCTACATATAAGATGGAGAGAGAAAGAAAACGATATCTGCCATCAACTTCGGGGTTTAACACATGTGCACACTACATGCATATGCATCCTTGCGGGCATATATGCCCACATGTATGTGAAAATGCAAATTCATATACAAATACAAACTACACACAAACACTCAAATACCATCTGTTTCAAAGTTCATAATCATGCAACCTAAAAAGAAATGTTTAAAGTTAAAGATCAGTTACTGGACTCAGAATTTGAAGTCTCATTGAAGAAATAATTACTTTTAGATCTTTTTAAATCTTCTAAAGTCATTTTCTATTTCTTTATGGTTATACTGATCAAAACCTGAGAAAAAGGATACTTTTTTCTTTTTTCTTTTATTAAAAATTTCTGCCTCCTCCCCACCTCCCTTTTCCCTCCTCCTCCCCCCACTTTCCACTCCCCTCCCCCTCCCTCTCCAGTCCAAAGAGCAGTCAGGGTTCCCTGCCCTGTGGGAAGTCCAAGGTCCTCTCCCCTCCCTCCAGGTCTAGGAAGGTGAGCATCTAAACAGGCTAGGCTCCCACAAAGCCAGTACTTGCAGTAGGATCAAAACCCTTTTTAATATTATACTAAGCAAATTTATGCATTATTTGTGAATTAAGGATGGTACAGCATGTATTTGTGTGTGTGTGTGTGTGTGTGTGTGTGTGTGTGTGTGTGTGTGTGTATGTGCGGTATATGTGCAGGAGTCAAAGAAGGACATTAAGTTTCTTGTTCTATTATTTTCCACTTTATTACCTTGATATAAGGTCTTTCATGACCCTGGAGCTAGGCTGATGGTCAGCAAGTCTCAGTGTCCCATTTGTCTTTGCTACCCACAGTGTTGGGGTGATAGGTACGAATGCATCCATACTTTGTTTTTTTATGTGGGTTCTGGGAATCAAACTCATGCTTCCTTACCAAGTACCCTTAACAACTGTACTTGCTAACCAGCATCAGGGATGTCTTTTTAACAACGAAATGTATAAATAGATAAATGTGCTTTCAATTTATATTCATTTATTATTATACTGGACATGATTATTATGGAATACTCAATGTTTGTTTTAACTATACTTTCAATCAAGTATCCATAGGATAATGTCAACAACCACAACAATTTACAGTAAAAAAAAATAAGATAAAAAACTTCATAGATACCTTTGAAAAGTAATTCTGAGTACTATAGTTTGAACCTTGAAAGAATGCCCAAAAGTCTTGGCTATCAGTCTATGGTACTATTGGAAGATGGTAGAACATATAAGAAGAGGAACGTGGTGGGAGGAAATTAGCTCTTTGAAAGGAGTGCCTTTGGAAAAAACATTGGGATCCTGACCAATTCCAGCTGCTCTGTTTGTTTCCTGGTTGCTATCAAGGTAAGTTTCCTTAATTGTATGTTCAAAACATGACATCCTATTACCAGAGGCCCAAGACAACAATCTCAAGTAAATATGAAACAAAGGATCTAAACCCAGGAGCCAAAGTGCACCTTTCTTTCATCTAACGAATGATTATTTTATTCAAAATATATCTATGCAGTTTTTTTCCAGTAAAAAATAAAAAAAGCTAATTTTATTTTAGGGTAAGAAAATAAAATAATATGTTCACTTACTCATTTTAAACCACTGGAAATTAACATCTGATAATCTTTCAAGGAAGTCTTTTCAATCAATTGTACTATTAAATAATTCAGCAGTTGAGATAATGCATCATCTATGTATTATCAGTCCTGATTCAGGTGAGACCCATACTGCATCCTGCAAATACAGTCAAAACCAAAGGAAAGAAAAGCTTCTCTGTTAACAGTAACCTATTTTTATCCTTGTGTTTTTCTTGCAAATCATATAATAAAGTATTATAAATATTCATGTACTCAATCATTTTCAAGTAAATGTATATTTCCTACAAAAAAATAATTTCAGTTATTTTTGGTATCTCGACTGAATTCTTTTCTTTTGAGGAACTCTGAAGTCCTTGTTGCATTCATTTGGCTCAAGGTATCTTTTCTCATACATCTATCAATGAATTTCTTCCCCATCCCTTGCCACTAAAACAGCACCTTGACTAACAAAATGACTTAACTGAACTCCCCATTTGGACTTAATAACATGTTATTCTGTAATACAGCCAGTCAAATCATGATATTCAGTCTGTGCTTGCTCAGATAAAAGATCAGAATGGAGGAATTATTAGCTTGTCTTTTATGAGAAGTGCTTAAAAAATATTTGTGTGGTTTTAAGAAAGCCTTAAAAGATGGAAGACATGGAAATTGTGATTCCTACAGGGAGCTTCTTTCATTGACTGTTTTTAAATCTAATGATTAAGGCAAGTCAAGAGACATAAGGACTATCCAACAGTCGAAGAAACATGATATCGTTCTAATATCTGCAATGTAAAACTCAAAACATAAAATGTCTATCTTAGCATTTTCCATAAGCTGTAATTACTACACAGCTTATGGAAAATGGCAAACCCAATTTCAAAAACTAAAACCTTGAGCTTAAGATCAAATCAAACATTTTAAGGGATAGAATACACTTTAATGACCTATTATAACTTACATGGAAGGAAAGGCATGGTCTGGAATTGAAGACTAATACATCTGCTCAGTAGGGAATAAAATAAGCATTCTCAAACTTTATATTCATCCATAATTTAATTACAAAGTGTTTTTTTCAAATCTTTCACTGAAGGAAAATAGACTTGTAACATATTCAAAATAATTTAGATTTGCTTCTTTAAAAATCTTCATCTAAGTTTCAGGCCATCTTAATTTCTCTGTTCCCTGTGAGTGAGTTAGCATCCACTCTGATTAACCAGCAGATAAGAGAATTAGAAACTCATTTAAAGTCCCCAGCACTGGCGACATCAAAACAGATGTTACATCCCTGTCAGATGACAGCACTGGGCCAGTGATGTCAAACAGAATTAAAATTTTTATTTTCAGATGTACCCCATGCTTTATATACACTGAAAGTATCTCCTACCTTTTGAACTTGTAGAGTGCTGAGCTCTGCAAAATGGGAGGCTTTATTTTAGTTTAGAAGCCTTCAGGGAGCGAAATCGTTTCATCAATTGGTACCCAGGGGTTTCCTTCAGGATTTGGCATGAAAATTGACTGGCATGTCATTAAAATGTGCTGACAACTGGAAGAGGGGTTTGAGGACTGACTCCTCTCACTCTCCAGCCTACGAATATCGAGGTACCCCCTATGACTTAATAAGAGAATAACAGTATATTTTTTCATTCAGGATGCCATCACTCATTTTGTTTCTGAACGATGAAAGAGTTAAAAGTCACAACTAATCATATTTATTACTTACTAAGTTTCTTTAGACAGATATTTTCCCCTTAGAGACTGAGTCATAAAATACCTTGGGGGAGAAATATCCAGTACCCTTTTCTTTCTATGGCATGCGTAAAGTGGATTAAAAATACAGAAAATTCCATACAGATTATTTTCATAATTGAATTACTATACCCACGGATTCCAAACAAACTTAAAATTAGAGTATCTGCAAAGAGGTGTCTCAGTCTGTGCTGTACAGGCCTTATTCTTTTATTACTCACTAAACAATCATATATGATTATTTACATATCATTTACATTATATTTGATGTTTTTAGTGCTCTAGACATGACTGGAAGTATGTGTGTGGTTGTACGACCATACTGCAGCATTTCTGAAACTGGACTTGCACATCCTCGAATCTCAATATCCATAGGGTTCCTAGAATCATCTCCTGACAGATACTGAGTGACAGCGGCACTTCAGAAGCTACTATTGTGAATTTATATCCTCATATGTAAAAAGATTCCAAAATCACTAACACTCCCAGCAAGTCCACAACTCTAAAGTGCCAAAGTAATCTTGGGACACACCCATAACCACAGGTAACAGCATACATGTATCTACATTAGGGGTGAGATTGGGGTTTTTCTTATCTCCTTTGCTAGAGAATAAACTTGCCAGGGCAAAACTGTCTCATATTCATGAGGATGCTAGTAGCAGGAGGTTTGGGGTGTCTGTGCATAAGCCTTCTCAGTAATTGTCAAAGTAGCTTTGGTTGAAAATTTGGAAAGCCCCACAAACACATCCCACCCTCTGAAGGGCAGAGCATTGCTGTAGAGAGACTTTCAGATCACAGAGGTGGAACCAGGTAGCTTGGTGCTTCTGTAATACTCAAATGTGAGGAGTAGGGGAGCCCATGTTTCCAAGATCATTAGAACAGTGTCAACATGCAGCTAGTGTTAGGTCATACTGTCGGCCATTACCATCCTTCCTTAACACCGAGTCATGGTGAAGTGTTAGCGATGGGGACTTATCATTGCATGACCTGGGAATATCTGTTGTTATTTAACTTCAGAAGAGGAATTTCAGGCATTGGTTGTTGGAAGTTGAAGAATTTGGGGTATATTTTTGGCAATGAGTGATGCAGGATCTTCACCATTCTAATGACAAAGATTAGCTAGTATTTGCAGAAGTATAGAGAATATTTCTTTTAAATTGATTCTCAAAACTGACATTAGAAATGCAGATGGATAGCCTCTCTCACAAACTCTTGTTTCCTTTCTTAATGGGGATTAAGACTATCTTTTACTAGTGAAGTCATTTCCATCTTGGCTTTTCACTTATAGTAAAGAAAATACATGCAGATGTCTACAGTTGAATACATTTGTACTGGTTTTTAGTAAGGCAGTGTCTTCTAGTCTGGAGTGACCACAAGTCTTTATTGGCATTCTATCTTAATAATTGTCTTTGGGGATCAGGTATCAAAGTAATCATGGTTTCACTTTAAATTAGAGAAAAATATGTAGTAGATGCCCCCACATTGAATGAGCTTAATGGGTATTATTCACAGAACAATGACACCTGGATACTTTTATATTTTTAAAATTATTTTTTCATCAGATATTTTATTTATAGTTGCCAGCAGTTTAAGATTTTGCAGTAGATACTGCCTAGTAGTTAAATATATAATTCACAGTATAATGTATGGACTAATGATGATAAATTTGAAGCTTCCTCACTCCTCAAGTGCCTAAAAGTAGTGCAAATAATAATTAACATTTCATGGTAGCTAAAATTAACAATTCCAAAATAATATTTCTGTAATTTCTAATATATAGTTTGGGAAAGTTACCCAATTTTCTACATTTATTCATACATTTGTAACTCCTGTCTTTTTCCTAATGTATTTTAGCACTTTAATTTTACCTTGTATTCAGGTTACACTGAGATTTCAGAGGTATATTATTGATTTATTCTGTCTGTGATAATTTGTATACTGGAGTATTTCAAGCCTGGGATCTCTACAAGTTCATTGTGTAGTGATGGCGTATGCTAACCCTTTCACATCTGTGACATGTTCACTAAGTTTACTTTTACCAGTCTAGCAATTTGCTCTAAAATATCTGCGGCCTACTTATTTTCAGCATTGTATTTGTTGTAAACTGACTAAACCGGCTCTCAGGCTTTTAAAACATTTCAACATATTGCTATTGATCATAGTTTCCATGCTATAGAATGGACATTTTGATCTTAATTTTTTTTTATGTTTCTTACCTACCTGGAATTCAGTTTCTACTGGTCAACATTTCTAAGATGCCTTTCTCCACCATGGCCTCAGAGCCACCTCTCCATTCTAGTTTTAAGCAATCGTGTTATCATAGATTTCACATTGGTTAAGATCGTGCAGTATTTGCCGTTCTGTGTCTGAGTTACTTTCCTAAGCCTAACAACTGCACATTGCTTACAAATGATGCATTTCTTTCTCTTTTAAAGTATTCTATTGTGTATAGATGGCACATTTTCTCTACCTAGTCATCAACTTGCATTACTTCCATTGCCTGGCTGTTGAGAACAGCAACAACACTCAAGAAAACACCTATCCTCTGTGCAGATTTCCTTTGGGTTACACTCAGTCAGAAGTGACCTTCGTAAATTGTGTGGCAGTTCTGTTTCTGTTATTTTGGGATCCTCAGTTCTCTCTCTCTCTCTCTCTCTCTCTCTCTCTCTCTCTCTCTCTCTCTCTCTCCAAATGAAAACATCAGCCTGATAGTGCCAGCATTGTTGTGCTAGGCCTCCCCTTCCTCATCTTTGCCAACAGTCCCTGTGTTTTGTCTCTTTATGTCAGCCATTCTAATCTTTGCAAGAAGATATTTCAGTGCGGCATTCCCTGCCATTTCCTGAAAAATGTACTGCATTCATGTTTTTATGTTTTCTTCTTTCCGTAGTTTTAATTCATTGATTTTTAGATTTAATTTTGAGCTTTGCTTCTCATAACTCTTTTCCTTTTAGCATATCAAGGGGTATATTAAACAAGGATTTTCATTACTTTATCTGTACTGAACATATTGTTTTAAATGTGACCTCTATTTCCATTTTGTTAAAAGCACATAGTTTAATCAAGAAATATTTCATGTTCATAAATGTGTACTTATTTTACTTCATTTGAGTTGTTTAAAGGTTTTGAAAATTATGTTTGGTTATTTATTTTACTTTCTAAATTTCTGAGAATTCGATGCTCAATGCTTTCCTTGCCGTGGATATAGATTAGTATTGCACTGTCGGAAGATGAAGCTGCATTTCTCCTGAGTTAAAATTCTGCTAAGGTTTTCTTCTGAGGTCTAATATATGGGAATGTTTATAAATATTTCAGTGTACTTAAAATTATTTAGTTTCTCCTTGAAGAGCAATGACAATGATACAATCACTTAGTGAATTATGCTCACGGTAACTTTTGATATTTATGTTCTATTTTATCCTCTTGCTCTGAGCCCAAGTTATTGACATACATCTCTAAAGGAAGTGGAGTTATAATTGTTAAAGTGAAATTTATATAAAACAAGAGTTAAAGATGTATCAGGAAAACTACAAATAAAATGAAAATATCCATTAAATTGCCCACCTTTTGATGAGATATTCAGTCTGTGTCACTCCACCTTTAAAGGTGTGGAATTAGAATAGTTCATTAATATAGAGGTTGTTAGCACAGCTGAAAATGCTCTGCAAGCTACTTTCAAGTTGCCAAGATGTGATGGAGGAGCTGTGAATCTAGAAAGGAAATAGAGATTATATATCAACACAATCATCAAGATAGATGAAACAAGGCCATTATTAATGGAACACTAATACAAGGGAATTAAGACATCTGTTGTAGAACTGAAAGCAAGTAACTAAAAGAAACCTTCGTAAAAAGACTATCTCCTAAGCTAAGAACGAAAAAAGTATTTCCCATGGCATAATGTATACAAAGTACCATCTAAGCAGCAAGATTTACAGCTTGAACCAAAGTCAGACTAAGAGAAGCCAAAATGAAGCAAATAAAAAGAGAAAAGCAAAAAAAAAATATTAATGTTGAGTAGTAATGAATACAATATGAAAAATGATAATCAAATAAAAAAGAGTTGGTGTTTTGCTTTTGTTATAAGGTGTGTGTATTTTTCTTGTTCTTATAAGTTTATTAAAGAAATTGCATGTGCAATTATATTCTTTATTCACAGGTTATTTTTATACATGGAGGAGAAACTGGTCAACTAAATCTATGTTGAAGTTAATAAGTACAGGCCAGAAAGATTGAAATGGAAGCAACCCAAGCTAAGAATAACAGGGGGTGCAGAGCAATTAGAACTTTCTTACACCCCTCACGGGAATATACACGAACAATGTGTTAATCAGAGGTCTCATTAATTTAAAATGAGAAAGTTGTATTTTGAATATGGTTTTGGATATTTCAGCCAATGACCAATTAATCCCCTTGCTTTGGCAGAACAGTGTGGCAGGATACATGCAGTGGAGTCCAGTTGCTCTGCTCATCCCAGCAAGCTAAAAGAAACGATAAGAACCAAGGATCACAATCTCCTGTGGGGACACCACAAAGATCTGAAATCTTTCTACTTCTCATTGGTTCTTTTGTCAGACTACTAAGCCTAAGACACAGGGTCCTTTCGGAGATCTTTTAGATTCAAACTACAGTGCGTACCAGCTATAGAAAATGTTCTGCCAGGTACCTATTGACACTCATTGTACTATAAGATAGAGATTGACCATTGTAAATATGAACATAAAAAGTCCAAATGCTCCAAAGGCTAATATCTTTTTTTTTTTTGACTTTGAAATATTTTTTCTTTATTTTAAAATTTAGTTTTACTTTGTATCAAAGTTACCAACCAATTCAGCTTGTTTAAAGAATCAAACATTTCAGCTGGGCGGTGGTGCACGCCTTTAATCCCAGCACTCAGGAGGCAGAGGCAGGTGGATCTCAGTGGATTCGAGACCAGCCTAGTCCACTGAGTGAGTTCCAAGACAGTCAGGGTTGTTACACAGAGAAACCCTGTCTTGAGAGACAAACAAACAAGAACAAAAACAAAACAAAGCAAAAGAACAGGTACTTCCATAAGCCTAAAGTTTCCTGTGAAAATAGCGGGCCCTCGCTGGCTTTCCACACAGCCTTCATGCGCTCAGCATCTCCCTTTGGTTATTTATCCCGTGGCTCTGAAAACATTCTGGTACTGTTTC
>NC_022035.1:9148168-9149994 GCF_000317375.1 Microtus ochrogaster | reverse complement strand
TCTCTGTAGCTTTGGAGCCTGTCCTGGAACTAGCTCTTGTAGACCAGGCTGGCCTTGAACTCACAGAGATCTGCCTGCCTCTGCCTCCCAAGTGCTGTGATTAAAGTGTGTACCACCACTGCCAAGCTTCTATTTTTAATTTTTTTTCTAAAGGCTAATATCTTTTGAAAGCTGACGTAATACCACAAGTGTGTGTAACAAAAATAATTTGAGAATGTCAGGTATTTTAGAGACAATGAGGAGCACGTGAGAGGATTTGGGAAAAAAAAATGGTGGGCAGAAGCACTGAGTCTGAGCCTCATGCTCCACCAATTTCCTTAGAAAAGCTCACACAAATTTTTAATATTGATCAAACCCTACGCAGCTGAAGAAAAGTGTGAATTGCTTTGTGTTATGCGAGCATTTTCTAAGTTATTGAAAAACTATCAAATATTTATTTAGTAAATATTTATACATCTGTATGTAGAAACAGACTGCTTGTCTATTTCCCGACCGCTCAAACCTAAATAATCACACAGAATTATACTAATTACAACACTGTTTGGCCAATGATTCAGGTATATTTCTAGCTAGCTTTTTCATCATGAATTAACCCATTTCTATCAATCTATGTATCAGCACAAGGCTGTGGTTTACTGGTAAGGATTCAGTGTCTATCTCCGGCAGCTACATGGTATCTCCTTGACTCTGCCTACTCTCTTTCTATATTTCTGTTAGGATTTCCTGCCTGGCTTTACTCTGCTAAGCCATTGGCTGAAACAGCTTCTTTATTAAGCAATGGTAACAAAACATATTCATAGCATACAGAAGGGACTCCCACATCAACTGTACTGTATACTTTTAGTAATCAAACAAATTTTATATTTACATAAGTAGTCATGTACAATTAAGTCAACTATATGGATTTTGCAGTTATTACCGTAAATATGATGAGAAACTATAATTTGATATGAATAGGACTGGAATGTCTCAGCTAAGTTGAACTTTATGATATTCTCAATTATAAAATGCATTTCCAAGAAATATTTTTTAAAAGAAATGTGCCTTGGATAAAAGATTTTGGAATTTAAAACATAGTCAACCCTTTCACTAGAGCATGAGTAATAAAACTATGTTCATAAGGCTGGATCTGGTAGATCTGCATCCTTAGGGTAAAAACCCTTTAAGTAAGAGATGGGGTTGAAAGTATCCTTAAGCTCCTGTACCAGTTTCTAGAAGTTTGAGAAGTGTGTGTACAATGGAATACCCACTAGTGGGAAGTTCCCCTGGGGACAAGAACCACAGCTTTCAGGAATGAGGCATGGAATGTGAGCAGTGAGGGGAATCTCCCTGCAGGTGGGGTGAGATGCTCTGTTAGAGTTGATCAGAGCTGTTACATCTTACAGGAAAGCATCTGATAAAAACCAGTCATTCCCATTTCTGTGAAGAGTGGTGAGTGTTGCATTCTGGATCTAGGATCAAACATCTAGCGTTTGCATTTCAAACCTGGGATTTACATGCTAAGCAATTGCAATTTTCCAAGAAGCAGCTGAAGACATTGTAAGTATGAGTGTGCAGTGTAGGAAAGTACACAGTCCCTTTGCAAGAAACGCTGGATACATCTACTCTTACCCCGACATAACTGTGATACACTTTTCTCTATTTTTTCTGTTCCATGTTCTAGGTGCCATTTACATTTTAAAAAAATTCTGAATAAGCCGGGCGGTGGTGGCGCATGCCTATAATCCCAGCACTCGGGAGGCAGAGACAGGCGGATCTCTGTGAGTTCGAGGCCAGCCTGGTCTACAAGAGCTAGTTCCAGGACAGGAACCAAAAGCTATGGAGAA
>NC_022035.1:9126876-9148068 GCF_000317375.1 Microtus ochrogaster | reverse complement strand
CTCTTGTAGACCAGGCTGGTCTCGAACTCACAGAGATCCGCCTG
The DNA here is from genome assembly GCF_000317375.1 of Microtus ochrogaster. Taxonomy (NCBI): domain Eukaryota; kingdom Metazoa; phylum Chordata; class Mammalia; order Rodentia; family Cricetidae; genus Microtus; species Microtus ochrogaster. Next base: position 9,148,024 of record NC_022035.1, on the reverse strand, counting down.
TCTCTGCCTCCCGAGTGCTGGGATTAAAGGCGTGCGCCACCATCGCCTGGCCAAAAGTAGAAATTTTTAAATGTCTACTATGTCCTCTTCCTATCTTTGAATCCTACTACAAATACACAAGTTTAATTTGTCACAAGCTGTTTTTCTCCATCCAATTTATTACTTTAAAAAATATATCAAATCAGCCGGGCGGTGGTGGCGCACGCCTTTAATCCTAGCACTCGGGAGGCAGAGACAGGCGGATCTCTGTGAGTTCGAGGCCAGCCTGGTCTACAAGAGCTAGTTCCAGGACAGGAACCAAAAGCTATGGAGAAACCCTGTCTCCAAAAAAAAAAAAAAAGAATTCTGAATATATTCTACTCCTTACACAGTTCTACACTCCAGAGTCTCATTGATGAAACACTGCATTTTCACCCAAATCAGCTTATAATTCCACACAGGTTATAAACCTTAATTATAATTACACACAGTTTGTATACTTTAACACATACATAGGCAGATTCAAAGAATCATACTCAATACTTTTTCTCTATTTCAAACACACACACACACACACACACACACACACACACACACACACATACACGGAGAGTACTAAAAAGTTTAAAAACTGAGATTACATTACTTTTATTAGAACAAAATGTGTCAAATGCCACATTGTTGCACATCATGTCCTTCTAAATTTACATAAATGTTTCAGGGTCGAATGATCTTTTTTTTTAATATAATTCTATCGCTTTTTGAAGTATTCTTGCTCTTGATTCCCAGTATTTGCAAACAAGGAGAGGACCTAATTTGTTTGCAATACTTGTATGCCTTCAATCAAAAATGCTCTCAAAAGCATATAAATATGCACACAAATTTTAGCTCAATTCTATTTCGGTTTCTTGTCACTTTAAATTGAAGAGCTGCAGGCACAACCTTTCTATACAAAAATAGAAGATTCATAAAGCTAAAATGATATACCTTCCTTGAAATATCTTTAAAAGTTCTTTGATTGACCTTTTAGATTCTTTTGTTAGCATACTGTCTGTCAAGTGTATGCTTTTAGAAATCATGTCTTTCATTAATGACATCAAACATAAATAAGTAGTAACTGATTATTGATGAAATAATATATGCTCTTGGGTTAGTTTTAGTGAAAGAGATGGGAATATTTGTTTCTCTTTGTTGATTTTGTGGTAGAGTCTCATGTGGTTCAGGCCTTCCTTGAACTTGCTTTGTGGCTGAGGATGACCCTGTTCTCCCAACCTCAAACCTCCACCTTTGCAGTGCTGGAATGCTTTAAATTTTTAACACACATGGAAAAAATATGTATACCTTTATTTTCAAGATATTTTGCTGAGCACACACTCAGATATTCATAATAAAACATTGTTATTTTCAAAATATTATTATTGAATTAAATGTCAGAAGTTTATCAATTAACAATATGGTTAGACTTTAAATATTATCTTAGTGAAATACAAGCTCATCTAATTGAATTTAACTTAAGATATTTGTCATAAAACTGATAAAACCCTAAGCTTAATCTGAACATTCCTTTTGTCTAGTCAAGCTGAAACTTACTGATTTCTGTCACCCATGATATCTCTAACACAAGGGTGGTAAACATTACGACCAGGAGTGAGCTGACGTAAACTTCTGAGAGGACCACCAAGCTCTTGGATCCTCCCTCTGCTTACCTCTTTGCTCAATCACTTAAAAAATCTTGTATGTAGATGGCTAATAAAATATTTAAACTGTTAGTCTTTTAATACTATCATTCTTTGTTTTTCAACTTTAACAAAAATAAGCATAATTGATATTTGTATCGATATATTTGTTATCCAAAGTATTTCAGAATGAAGAGCTCTCACCACCTACTGCTACCTCCATTAGTACCTTGATTCTGTTATAGGTCTTTAGTGGTAAAGCCAGCCTATTTGGCACCCAGACAGTACAGAGGAGAAATTCTTAGGTACAAAAATGCAATTGAGAAATGCCTCAAACAGGCCCTTGTCCTTGTTCAGTACAATGCTTTAGATGATGGAAGGCTAATACAGTTGGGGTCTACAATGCCATTAGGTCTCGGGAAAAAAGGGAGTATCTGTAATATCTAGAAAGAAAGTTATAGAAGACAACAAAATTTTAGTTTTAGTAAAAGAAATTTTATCATAATAATTTCAAAGGTATAATATGTCTGTCAGCTTTTAAATGTTTACTGGATTCAGTCATAGCTTCCATTGATATGACAAGTCAGCAGAACATGGCTTCGTGACAACAATTACAGAATTCCTCCTAAGTGAGTTCAGAACGTCTAAGGGGAGAGCATCTGAATTTGAGGGATTACAGACACACATCTGAGGCATGAGTCTCCTCCATCTCTTCTCGGTCACTCTACTCAAGGAGTAAGAGAGAATTGATAATACAGTTAATAGGTATAGGCCTCAGAGCAAATTGACTATTTGCATGTAGTAAGAAAAACTGACAGTAAAGATAAAACCAGAATCCATGTTTTATGTCTGGCATTCTCTCTACTAGAGAATAACTTTCTAAATGATAGTAATACATAAAGATGTAATTTTTCATAGTTTGCACTAGATGATAGAATAATGCCCTGAGAAAAATAATTTGTTATTTCCCACTTAGTGGAAAGTAAAACATAAACTCAATGCGTGAATAAGTAAAAGAAAGTGTGGTGCTTCATAAATGCAATAGAAAAGTAATCAGCTTTAAAGAAAAACTTTTGTCATACACATGAAGTTCAGCTATATTATGTTAATTAAGTAGGCTGTCAAAAGAAAAACATTATATGATTCACTTAATATCAGGTACCAAGGGTAATAATAGTCAAAGTCATAGAAGCAGAAGGAAGATTAGCAGCAATTGGGGTAAGGAAGGAAGGAGAGAATCCTGAAGTGGATATCTAAAAGAAGGGAACGTTCTGGACATCTGCCATGAAATATGAGTATGCTCAACCCTAATGTGTGTTTCAAAGATGATAAAAACTAATGCTGTGGGATTTACTGTAATAAAATACTCAGAGTAAAGGTTATGTAAATTTGTCGGAAACCAGTCCAGTTGCAGTTTGGGCTGACTTAATCCCATGTCCTTCACCCTAGACACCTCACTGTTTATCTCTGGCCAGGATATGAGAGTGGATGAATATTTTGCAAGCCCACACAGACTTGATGTAGCATCTCTGTGCTGGATACCAGAAGTAAGCATAGATACTTCTAAGTTGAAACTTGAAGGAGCAAGCTTCCTCTTGATGTACCTGGAATGCTTTGTTTCAAGGAAAACATTAAAGGTCTTAAAGCTCTATTTTTACATGGAAATTAAGTAATCTTAGTGCGGTGATGACAACATGCCATCAGTCTAATACCTTGGCTATTTTGTACCCTTTAAAATGGTTGTTTTACTTGTTGTCATGGAAACAGCAAAGGGCAGGCAACACTATATAGGTACACAGCCATTCCTGGAAATGAAACCAGGCATATGCTTGGCCCACATAATGATAAAGCACTAATTCTTTCAGCCCTGGACTCACACTAACACTGTGTCTTTTACTTACAAGGAAAGTTGAGAACAGACAAAGGATAATGACCTATTTCCAGCAGGATCTGGGGAGTAAAGCCTGTGGCCCTTTAATTTCAGTCAGAGAGAGAGACAGAGCTAAACCGAGTAACGGGGGACATCAGAACCATTTGTCCTCTTCCCAAATGCAGGATTAATTGCTGGGCTATAAACTTACAGCACAGTGTGTTCTACAGTGCTGTCACCCACCGACCTACCGTCCCGACTCATCATTTCCACTAAGCCAAATAGTATCGTGAATAACCCACTGACTTGTGCAATAATGACCCAGATTGAAATGAAGTTCAAGCTTGCCTGGGATCATTCCAATGGAAGCTAAATGGGTGCTAATATTTTCTCTCATGCTTGGAGGATCCTACTGCAATGTATTTCTGAATTACACAATACCCTCACTTCTATAATTAGGATCTATCTTCAGGATACAATTTTTCAAAAGAAAGGTAGCCCAAAGATAGTAGATCTTTTACGAGGATGCAAAGTATTCCTGAACTGCACTTTTTATTTATGAATGGCATTTGGTTCATGAGAGATTAGGAAAGGGAGAAGGAAAGAGAAAGTTGAGTGCTATGCATCCAAGCTACAATATTGAGTCCCTATTTTTGGATCAACTTCTTGAGATTAAATTTTTCTTAAAAGTAAATCTCTTTCTTTAAAAAACTCAATTTGCCAGGTCAATAATTTAGTGCTAACTCAGCCTCCCTGGCCTCCTGATATATGGGGGTCAAAGCATATGACTTCTTCCTGGATCCCTTTTTACACAGGGATGCTGCACCTAACTTTGAAATATTGAAAGGCTGGTGGCAAAAAACGTAGAGCAGGTTACAAAAGACAGGGATTGTAGACAAGAAGGTAGGGGAAACAGATAAGGAATCTTATTCTGAAACAGGGAGTAATAGCTGAGGGTAAAACGTAGCTTGTGACCACAGGTGCCAACAAGCAAAAGGCATAGCCTCGGTGGCACATTGTTTAAGTGCAGATAAAATCCCATTGTTCATCTGCTTAAAAAATTCCAGTAACTTCAAAATCTACTTACAGTCTCAGCTACCACAAGTGATTGCTTTCTCTCTTTTGTATGCAAAGCTTCAATATTACTTACCTCCCCATACCATCTCAGCACCTACAGGCTTGCCAGTCATGTTCAGAACTCCCTTGAGATGAAACCCTTTAGGTGAAATTTGTTTTCTGGCTACTGAGTTCCCAACCAAGATTGATGGAGGAAGGTCATTGGTTAAGTAATAAAGAAACTGCTTGGCCTCATAGGTTAAAACATAGGTGGGAGGAGTAAACAGAACAGAATGCTGGGAGGAAGAGGAAGTAAGCTCAGACTTGACAGCTCTGCTCTCTGGAGCAGAGACACCATGCTCCCCGCTCCCAGGCAGGCACACGCGATGAAGCTCCGACCCAGGATGGACGTAGGCTAGAATCTCCCTGGTAAGCCACCTCGTGGGCTATACAGATGATTAGAAATGGGCTAGTCCAGGTGCGAGAATTAGCCTAGAAGAGGCTAGATAGAAATGGGCCAAGCAGTGATTAAATGAATACAGTTTGTGTGTTGTTATTTTGGAGCATAAGCTAGCCAGGCGGCCAGGGTGCTGGGGACGCAGCTCTGCCGCTCCTATTACTACAACACAAGATCTCCTTCAATCTACAGAAAGAAAGACTTTGATGGCCCTGACCATAAATACCAGAACCATTCCTCAGCAGTCATGCTATTATATTATATTTGTCCTTTATACTGTACCTCTAAGTGGTTGACATTATATTTCTTACGTGATTATGTCTTTATCTTTCTACTAAATTGTTAGCTCCCCAGGGAACTATTAACAGTGCCTAGTGTGAAATAAATCTTCAGAGAATATTCACTGTATGAGGGAAAATACATATTCACAGATATTTTCAAATTATTATAGGGAAAATTTAATGAGTGGTAAAAACAAACAACTAAAACAAATCAAAATCCTTTCATTTGAGATCAACACTACCAGATTCTCATACCTTGCTCTATCTGCATATGTGTTCAAGTATGCGTTCAGAATGTTAAATTTTTATCATTGTGCTTATCATTGTGATAAATCATTGATTTATCAAAGTCAGCATAGATATAAGCAATTCTAGCATGTGGTTAGTGAAGGAAATGAGAGCCATTGTCTGAATCTGGTCGGAGACACACAATGAGATTCTTTAAAAGCAATAAAATAAAAAATTAAAGAAATACATATTCATTTTTTCTCACAGTTTTTAAGATTTCTTCCATCATGACCAATAGAGCACTACATAGAAAAACAACTTACATCTAGACAATGAGGAAATGGGGAGGGTGGGAGGGTGGTGACAGGAAAGAAAGATGAGAGAGAGAGAGAGAGAGAGAGCATTCTCCTATGCTACTGAATTCTCTCCTTTATCCAATTGATTCATTCATTACTGCAACCCGTGGTATGCGTACATTTAGGGTGAACCTTTCCTCCTTAGACAGTCTTTACTGCCACAGACACACACAGGGGTACTCGACTGAGTTACAAGGCACTTTCAATCCAATGGAGCTTATAATTAAGCTTATTCATTATGAACTGTGGTCCTTAAGCAGAAGAGGAAGCATTAATTTCTATTCCTAATAATATAATCATTATATACTAAATTCTATAATAACTACAGAATTCTGACAGTGTTGAAGTTGATTGAGATAATCAAATACAGTCTTCCCATTTCAGTAAACTAAGCTGCATAAAAGCTTATTCAGAAAATTTACATATTGAAAGTCATATTTTGGAGTCATATTAAGAACAAAGAGGCTTGTATGCTCACATCACACACTTCTCTGTGCTTTAGGGTATTTTGTTGTATTATTGGGAAATATTAGTTTTTCAAGAGATGATGATAAGCTTATTTGAGATAACACTAGTAAAAGTAAATTACCATCCTAATATAAAACTGAAAAATTATTCAAAGATCTTTAATAAATGCAATACGTAGAGGTGTTCCAATGAAATCACTGCTTTAAAAGGCTACATATTCATGTGCGAATATTGCACCAAGAAAGTCAGCATCCTGCATTTTGCCTTTTACATTTTAAAGGAGGCATGTAAATTCTATATATTATAGTACTTCAAACTGACAAATACATTCTTTCTAATGGATCTAAACAAGGCAAGAGAGAAATATTAGGGATATATGTGCAAATATAAATAACAACAGAATTATTGTATTACAATAGAAGAGAAAACATCTTCAATCACACATTTATTGACTGAAAAGCCCCCATTTAAAAATGGCATTTCTATCCTTCTATATAATTATCTTGCATACTTCATCTTTTGTTATAAAAGATCTTAGAAATGTTTTTGCAATCTCTTTCAGATTTATAATGATGTTTTAAGGGTTGCTGTCCCTCAGAAATGGAAAAAGGGCATTGTTGTTTCATTTATAATGAAAATAAGGTAGAATTGAAAAGATCTATTGGGTTAAGTATCAACTTCCATCAATAGCTCAAAATAATCACATTCCAAAATAAGTACCTGTGCAACATGTTTATTTAGCTTTTGCCCTTTCCTATATTGCTGATGTATTTATTACTTAGATTATGAATATTAATTACCATCATAAAAGTAAGACATTTACATTTTCAAAAAGGAAAAAAATCTTAGCACAACGGTTGCTAAGCAACAATCCAACAGATACACTCTTTCCCAATGATATTGGATACAATTTAGAGTTAATAAGAATGCCGTGAATCCAGTCTTCGGCTCCTCACAATGCTTCTCAGTTTGAGAAATAAACAAAGGAAGGTAATTTGTTCCTGTGAAGGAACATGGTTGGATAAGTGCCAAAACGAAGTTAAGGTGGTCTTCTTTGGGGCACTTATCATTTGAAAGAAAGCAGAGTACAAGTGGAACAATTTCAGACTATCTGTAGAAACAGAGTTATACAAAATTCTCCTAAATTTGAGCTAACATTATTTAATCGTAGTTCAAGGCCATCACACTTATTGAAAGAAATTTATTCTTTCAATTAAATTGCAAAGGTGTTAGCCATGTGCTGTATTTGGAAATCCTAAAAGATGTGCACAGAGGCTGCTAGGAAGCCGTTTTATTACGGTCACTGAGGAATTCAACATTTTCTCAACCAACCTTTATTCCTTCAAGGAAAAATAAGTGAGTTCTCACCTCACCTTGAATCAGCCCTCTTCCGTGGGTACATCAAAGAACATCATGCCTCCCTTTTGTTAACTAGAATCACCAACGACTCATTAAAAAAGCCTTCCTCAAGCTTTCATAGGCTGCAACAGTTTCCTACTGGTAGCAAATTATCACGGAGTTACTGGCTTCAAACAAGATTAAGTTATCACTTTCTCTTCCTCTGACTTCAGGAAGTGAGAAGTTCAAACTGAGAGTTAGAGGTTTAACTCAAGGCTTCCAGAGAGATGCTTTCTTCTGGGAGCTCCAGGAAAGAATTGCTTCTTTGTCTTGTTCAAATTTTGAGCCTCCTGCATTCCTTAGCTCCTAACCAATTCATTCCAATCTCTAGCTTCTACCATCACAATTTCTACTACTACTAATGGACTTCTGCTCACCCACCCGTAGTAACGATTGATGTGGAAGAAGGGGCACCGAGTTCATTCGGGATGTCTTTCTCAGTGCCTTTAACTTAATCTGAGATGCAAACTACATTTTAACCATTTGAAGTGTGTAGTTCAAGATGTCATTTTTTTGGAACAAATCTCCAGGAGTTTTGCATTTTGCAAATGTAGAACTCTATATCTGTTAAAGACAGTTCCTTTCCTTCTGATCTTTACCAACTATGATAGGCACCATTCAACTTCCTTCTTCCAAGAATTTGACTATTTTTTCTGTCTTATATAAAGACACACAAACAGTATGTCTTTTTGTCATGGGTTTAGCACAATGTCCTCAAGATTCATCCATCTTGGGACATTTAACAGAGAATTCTTCCCACTGTTAATATTGAATATAACCTCATCATATGCACAAAACATATTTCTTTTGCCCATTAATACTCTTTCTTAAGTTGGTTCTGTCTTAGTTATTGCTAGTAATACTATTGTAATCATGGGTATACAAATATTTCATCAAAACCTTGTTCTCAGTCCTTCAGGATACAGATTCATAAGCAGATAGAAACACACACAATTGTTTATCCTTCAGTATTTTTCTTCTTAAAATAATTTCCATCATATAGAAAAACTGAGTTAATAAATTGTTAAGCAGCCATTACCTATGAAAATAGAGGTTTAACCTATTTTTTCCCTTTTAACTTTCTAGTTTAATCTCTCTGAAAGTTTTTGTCATATCACAGTTACTATTGCTGTATGTCATCATTGTCCCAAGACTACGTACCTGTGTTCTAGGTATCAGTGAGACAGGTAAGATGCACCATCAAAGAGCAGGGGGAAATTTTGCTGTTTAACATGGCCTTGTGACTGCAGACACTTACGTGGTCAGCTTCTTTAGAGTGTGTCTATTTAATTTCAAGGCATATCCTTCCAGGAAGGCTCATTTCTGGTGACCGCAAAATGCAGAAATGTAAAAGGAGCAGCCATTTTCACTCTTACAGTTTAACAAATTTAAACATCCACTATAGAGCTTCCAGTGGTTGTTAAAGGCTTTTCAGACCTTCACAATAGCTGGTTCCTTCCTATGACCAATTCCACTTTCTTGGTCCTTTCACAAAGGTCTCCTACACATTTGTATCACAAACTCTTTCCAGTATTTGCTTCCAGAGATCCAGAGAGAAAGTGGGCAGTCCAAGTGGGTGAGGCAAGATTTTCTTTCAAGATGGCTTGCTCCTAGGGTTGTTGAGTTAGAGCCTAATTTGAGACAAGCTGCAGGTGAGCACTCAGGCTCCATTTTCGACTGAGGTGGTTTTCCTAGAAGATGTTTGGGCTTCTTCACAGCAGTGTGGCTGGTGTTTATAAAAGTATTATTTTAAATTTGTGAAGCTGAAGTAGTGTTCATGTAAGTATCAGTTATTTTGTCCCCAAATCTATAGTTGTTTATGTTTTGATTGCCTTATAGAAAACAGGGAATATCTACTTTTTAGTTTTAGAATTTTTTGGTTTGTACACACAGCACTGATGAAACAGGTTTGTGGGAGAGTCCACTTGGAAGATGTCAAAAGCTATGGTAAAGCTCTATTTGCTTTAGTTTTCTTCATTACATGCCTTATTTGAAATTCATATTGGCATTAAACAACTGTTTTACTGAATGATGAAACAGAATTTTAATTTCTTATCTAATATTCAGCAAGAATTTTCTAAAATAATAATATAAATTTATTGATTTGTTATAGACCTTTGAAATCTCAAAACAGGCATTCTCAAAACCCAGTGAATATTTACCTACAAATGTATATCCAGGTTGACAACATGGCCTCCTGCTGTCTACATTGGAAGAGATATTATATGAACAAGAATGCAGTCATTCTTCATCATCTGGAAATATCCCCTGAAAATGGTAAATATCATTTTATTATGGTTAGAAACAAAAAAAAGATTTTTTAATTTTTTTATTATTATTATTTCAAATTTTCACCTCCTCCCCTCTTCCCATTTCTCCCCCTTCCCCCATTCCCCCTCCATCTCCCTCTCCAGTCCAAAGAGCAGTCAGGGTTCCCTGCCCTGTGGGAAGTCCAAGGTCCTCCCCCCTCCATCCAGGTCTAGGAAGTTGAGGATCCAAACAGGCTAGGTTCCCACAAATCCAGTCCATGGAGTAGAATCAAAAGCCAGTGCCATTGTTTTTGGCTTCTCAGTCAGCCCTCCACGTCGGTCACATTCAGAGAGTCCGGTTTGATCACATGCTCCATCAGTCCCAGTTCAGCTGACCTTGGTGAGCTCCCATTAGATCAGTCCCACCGTCACAGTGGATGGGCGCACCCCTCGCGGTCCTGACTTCCTTGCTCATGTTCTCCCTCCTTCTGATCCTCATTTGGACCTCGGGAGCTCAGTCCAGTGCTCCAGTGTGGGTCTCTGACTCTCTCTCCATCCATCGCCAGATGAAGGTTCTATGGTGATATGCAAAAAATTCATTTGAATGTCCATTATATCCAACATTATAACAGGGATCTCAGTTTGGATGGGGGTCCTTCCAATATTCAAAGACACTTAATGGGCATAGAAATTTTCAAAGATGCTGCAGGGGAACATCCACACCACGGAAGTGTTTATCAAGACATTTGTTCATTTGCATGTATGTTTGTCTATTGTTGTTTGTGTTTTCATTTTGCTCTGTTTTGTCTTGTTTTTCTTGTTATGACAGGGTCTCGCTTTGTTAGCCCAGATTGGTCTTAACCTCACACATTGCTCCTCTTTTCTCAATTTTCTGAATACTTGAGTTACAGACACCTATCAATACGCCTATCAACTAAATCAGAATTCATTATCTCACTCAGTTGCCCAACTTTATCTGAAATGGCCAGCAAGCAAACATGTTGCCTCTTATAGTTCCTTTTTAATGTATCCTGGAGAAAATGTTGTGCTTTTTAAAAACACCATGCTGCTGACTCACAGAAGATTTTGTAATCATTATGACTTTTCACAGTTTTTTTTTTCCTGAGGTACTTAGGTCTACCTCCTCATTACTCAGTATACACTTGTACAATGTAACTTTTTTCTTGTACTGTACCAGTGAAAGTCTTTATATTTATTTCTTGATCATCAAGATCTTTTGAATTCTGTTCCCAGTCTCCAGGGCATTGGTACTTCTGCCCACCACCCCTGCACTCCACCCTACCTTATCATCAATCTGTTCTTTCCTATAAAACTTAATGAAGGTGCTTACTTCTTTGGAGTCAGCCTAATAATGTCTTCAGGCAGCCTGCTGTGTTCACAGCGTAGCACTCGAGTTAAAAGAAACAACAAAGACTCAGCTCTTAAAAATACTGTGTTAGAGATGAAGACAAGGATAGAAGCTGGGGCTTATTTTCCCAAGGCAGCTCCTGCTAGTATTTACAAGTGCGGATTTCAGGAGAAAACTACATAGATGTTAAATCCTAAGAAATTGGTGGAATCACATATGAACTGCACCACTGGTCTTTTCTGTCCCTGACAAGCATATTGATATTAGAGCAGAATAACCCATGCTTTTTTTTTTTAAAGACCTACTTATCAAGTCATACTTCATTTTGCCCCTTAGCAATGACTTACTATTCTAGTTCAGAGCTCATACAACTGATCTATAAAAGTACACTTCAGAATTCTCAAATATGCAAAATTTGCCGGCAAAGTCAATAAGATAAGATAGGTAAGGAAACAAAATGGGATTATGCAAATGTCATTACAGTTCATTATATATTAGGATAAATTAGAGAATCGGGAGTGGTCTGTAACTCTACGTTTAAACGTTAGAATCTTTTTATTAACTTGAAAGTAAAGGATAACCATGTTAGAACAATCCACAGACTCAAAGACACTAAGTAACAAGGAAGGCTCAAGAGAGGACCCGGGAATCTCACTGTGAAAGAGAAATAGAACAACCATCACAGGTGGAGGGGGTAGGCCTGGCTGGGGGATGAGTATGGGAGCAGGAAGGATCAGATGGGGGGAGAATGGAGGGAGAGAGTACTGGGAAAGGCAATTCAAATCAGCAGGAACCTGATAAGCTAGAAACCTAGTGCAATGGAAACTGGAAGGAGGGTGACCATAGCTGCGGCTCCTAGCAATGAGGGATGTGGAGCCTGAACCAGGCATCTCCTGTAACCAGGCAAAACTTCCAGTGAAGGAACTGAGACACCATCCCAGGCACAAAACCCCTTGCCTACAGTTGGCCCTCCCTACAGGTTATGCTGGTTCAAAGATGGCACAAGGTAATGGAAGTGGCCAACCAATGGCTGGTCCAGCTTGAGACCCATGATATGAGAGGGAGGTCACACCTGCTACAGCCTGCCCGGGGGGGGGGGGGGGAGTTGCAGGACCCAGAGGCTTGAAGGCCCAGAGACTTAGGATAGAACCAAACAGACCTGTCAAAAAATTAAAAAGTCAATTAAATGATTTCTGATGATATTCTGCTATACTCATAGACACATGCCTAGCCCAGTAGTCATCAGGAGGCAGATACAGAGACCCCAGAGCTAAACATTAGGCCAAGGTATGAGAATCCTAGGAAAGATGAGAAGAAAGGATTGTGGGAGTCAGAGGAGTCCAGGACATCACACACACACACACACACACACACACACACACACACACCCCACAGAATCAGCTAGCCTGGGCTCACAGGAAGTCTGCATGTGATCTATCTAGTCACTCACCATATATGTTACAGTTGTGTAGCCTTGCCTTTTTGTGTGATTGCTAATAGAGCTGACTCTGCTACTTGCTTCTGGGACGCTTTCCTCCTAGTGGGTTGCCTTGTCCAGTCTTAGTGGAAAACTTGATATGTAAGCTGGCTGATATCCATGGGAGGACTGCACTTTTCTGAAAAGAAAGGAGAATAGATGGAGGGAGAAGGATTTAGGGGAGGAACTGGCAGGAGAGGAGAGGAGGGAAGAAAAGGAAACTGTAATGAGGCTGGGGATATTAAAAAAAACTATTAATAGCCAGGCAGTTGTGGTGCACACCTTTAATCCCAGCATTCGGGAGGCAGAGGCAAGCAAATTTCTGTGAGTTCAAGGCTAGCCTTGTCTACAGAGCAAGTTCCAGGACAGGTTCCAAAGCTACATAGCTCTAAAAACCAAAAATAAATTAATAAAAATAATAAACCTGGAAGGGAAAATAAAATAGAATTTCTCCTAAAAAATAAGTCTCCTAACACTGTGTTGACAAGGTATGCTGAGATGTCTCTGGACACTAAGCAAATGGTTGTAGCTGCATGCAACTCAGAGTACCTCCTCATGCCAAATTCAGTTGAAGAGTTCATTCCTAACTCAATTCTTCTAAGACTGGTCACTTGGGAGATGGTAACTGTTCTCAGCTCTAATTCAGAAGTCAGTCTGATCTGAGCCACGTTAGTAAGACTGTAGTCGGCGTAATAACCAGGCTAGCTTAATATGAAACAGCAAATTTTAATGAAGGGATAGCTTACAACACCAGGGATCCAGCGATGAGCAGGAGATACAAAAAAAGAGAGCAAGAGAGCGGCGGGGCTCATGCCCGCCAGATTTTAGCCATTCTGACAGGTGTAAGATGGTATCTCAAAGTTGTTTTAATTTGCATTTCCCTGACCCAAAAAGATGAACATGGGATGTACTCACTCATAATTGGTTTCTAGCCATAAATAAAGGACATTGAGCATATAATTTGTGATCCTAGAGAAGCTAAATAAGAAGGTGAACCCAGAGAAAAACATATAGTCGTCTGCCTGGATATGGGAAGTAGACAAGATTGCAGGGCAAAACCTGGGAACTTGGGGGTGAGGTGGCATGGGGCTAAGGGGAAATGGGGTGAGAAACGTGAGAAGGGGAGAATGGGGGGAGCTTGGGGGAATGGGATGGTTGGGATAAAGGAAGGGTGGACATGGGAGCAGAGAAATGTATATCCTAATTAAGGGAGCCATCTTAGGGTTGGCAAGAGACTTGACTCTAGAGGGGCTCACAGGTGTCCAGGGAGATGTCCCCAGCTAGTACCTTGAGCAACTGAGGAGAGGGAACCTGAAATGACCCTATCCTGTAGCCATACTGATGAATATCTTGCATATCACCTTAGAACCTTCATCTGGCGATGGATCGAGATAGAGACAGAGACACACATGGGAGCACTGGACTGAGCTCTTAAGATCCAAATGAGGAGCAGAAGGAGGGAGAGCACGAGCAAGGAACTCAGGACCCCGAGGGGTGCACCCACACACTGAGACAATGGGGCTGATCTATTGGGAGCTCACCAAGGCCAGCTGGACTATGACTGAAAAAGCATGGGATAAAACCGGACTCTCTGAACATGGCGAGCAATGAGGACTGATGAGAAGCCAAGGACAATTGCAGTGGGTTTTGATCCTACTGCATGTACTGGCTTTGTGGGAGCCTAGCCTGTTTGGATGCTCACCTTCCTGGTCCTGGATAGAAGTGGGAGGACCTTGGACTTCCTGCAGGGCAGGGAATCTGGACTGCTCTTCATTCTCAAGAGGGAGGGGGAATGGAGTGGGGGGAGGGGGAGAGGGGTAGGGAAGTGGGGAGAGGGGCAATGTGTGCGAGGAGGGGGAGGGAAATGGGAAACGGGGAGGAGGTGGAATTTTTTTTGCAACAACTAAAAAAAATAAAATAAACAAAATAAAAAAGAAAATAATTCAAAGATAGTATGAAGATGTCCTGAAAAGAGGGTAAACAGGAAGCAAGAAAGCCAATTAGAGGTATGATATTGCACTGCTTAGCAATGGCTACAAGCACCAACGCAAGGAAAGATAGCAATTAAGGAGAGATGATGGACATAAAAGAAATTCAGCATGCCCTATTGATCTATCAGTTGCAGAATTACAAAACAGAAAGAAGAGAGACGTTTTGCCTGTTTTTCATTATAGATTATCAATTAAGGGCTAGCTTTATTTCTATGAATACTTTGAAACAATGAAACAATGGAATAGCATTAATAGTTGTATTAATAACTATTTGGTTCATAAAAGTCTTCATATCCTTCTTCCATTCTCTCCTCTTCTCCTGACTCTCTTTTCTCTCTCCTTCCTTCCTACCCTCCCTCACCACCTCCTTTATAAACAAGTACTATAATCCAAAGAAGCTATCCTGATCAAAGCTGAAACAGATATCAACACTAGTTTCTGTGATACTCACCAAGAAGACCTATTGTTTCTGTCATTTGATAGTAAACCTATGTTGTTCACTAGATGTCTCTACTTACTGGTCTTTTTATTGAAAATATTGTTACTTGTTACATAGCTTCTCTGTGCTTGTGAACCATAGGCTAGTTACCCTTTGCTCTATGTCTAATATCCACTTATCAGTGAGTACACACTGTGTTTGTCGTTCTGGGTCTGGGTTGGTAACAAGGAGAACCCTAAGAGAGACACATATGAAAATCCCTGGGAAGGGAAAATAGACAAGATCTCTGAGTAAATTGGAAGCCTGGGGGAAAAAGAAGAGGGTGGAAGTGGAGGGGAGGAAGAGAAGGGAAGGAGGGAGGATAACATGAGGAACGGGATGGTAGAGTTGGTGGAAACACAGACAGGGAGAACAAGGAAAGGGATATCTTAATTGAGGGAGACTTTTTAGGATTAGTGGGAAACCTGGTACTAGAAAAATTGGAATCCACAAGGATGAACCAGGGAAGAATCAAGGCAATATTTGAAAGGGTGCCTGAACTGAGCTTCCCTTGCAATCGGATTGATGACTACCTTAATTGTCATCCTAGAACCTTCATCTAGTAACTGATGGAAGCCGATGCAGAGATCCACAGCTAAGTACTGAACCGAGCTCCCAGGGTCCAGTTGAAGATAGGGAGGAATGTTAATCTAAGCAAAGGGGTCAAGACCATAATGGGTAAACCCACAGAAACAGCTATCCCAACCTGCATACTGACTGCACTGATAGGTGGTGAACCTGCATAGGGCCAAACAAAGCACTCTGAATGTGGGTGACAGTTGTGTAGCTTGGGGCATCTGTGGGAACACTGGCAGTGGGGTAAAGATTTATCCCTAGAGCATGAACTGGCTTTCTGGAGCCCATTCCCTATTTAGGGATACCTTGATATAGGTATTGCTCAGACTAAATATGGGGGGAGGGCCTTGGTACTGACCCAAGTGATGTGACAGAATTTGTTGACTTCCCATGGGAGGCCTTACCCTCCCTGAGAAGTGGTTTGGGGGAGAGTGAGTAGGGAGAAGGTGGGGGACAGAATAAGAGGAGGGAGAAGAAACTATGATTTATGTGTAAAATAAAAAATGATTATTTTTAATTTTTTTAATAATAAAGCAAAAAGAAAATACTATTACTTGATTAATATTCAGGCATTGGGATAGATGTATTATTTTTATGATTTTCTTAGCTCTGAAGAATATTTTTCAATGTTTACCTTTGCATTATTCTTCCTATAGTTGTTATTTTCAATTTAAAACTTACAAATTTAGAATATTGTAATATTTGTCATATAAATCATTTCTTTATTTCACTCTACTAATCCCAGGTACTATTTAATTCAATGAACATGTGTCATTTTAATTTATTAGAAATGTAAATCTTATCTATTTTACAACTTTGTTTTAGGACCAGACTTCAATTTCTTCAATCTGGTTAATCATACAAAAAGTGTTATTTTTAGATTCTAAAAACCAGAAGCCTGTCAAAGTAAGAATTATGTGGCTAATGCTTGCAAAACAGTCTCTGGCAATAATAAGTATAATATTAAGAATAATTATCCATACATGTTGGTTGTATGTTCTTCAAGACAATTCTAAGCAATTGTGCTTGGCTGTCAGCCCATTCTATGGACAGAATTTCCATTGCCAGCCAGATATCCAAGAAATTGCTGACTGGAAAGTTCAACTTGTGAACAGCCAAATGAGAACCAACCATTGAATTATTATCAACTAAAACATTGCCTTAATGGTAATATATATGTATATACACATATGTATATGCATTTATGTATACATACAATTTCAGCCTCTCCATCATATTCATTTCTATGACTCAGCATAGCAGAAGTAACAGCAGCATTCCTGCAGACCCAGCTCTGCATATGAGAGTGGAGCTCATGTAATTAGGAGATGTCTATTAGTTCTTCTAGATGATGGCACCTTTGCTCTGAGGTTTAGAGCCTGGTTTTAGCTAGTTTAGATTATAGATGAGATTCTTGCTGAAAATATTGAACATTATAACCATTGACAATCTTAACTGTTGTGTTATTGGCCATTTTTCAGTTGTTCAGGACAAAAGGCATTCCATACTTACGGGGAAAGAATTTCTAAAACTGTAAAAGTTAGAGTCATGGATGGGTAATTAGTTTGTGCTGTAGAAAGAATGAGTGTAGTAAACAATTAATATACTGAATGACCGATAAGATCTCTTGCATATAGTTCAGTTATCCATCTTTTAATTCTGGAAATCTGAAATCTGTTTTCTCTGTGTAGGTTGCCAATTCTCTCTGTGTAGGTGTTTAGACTTCACAATGTTTCATACCATGTTCTTCACTGAGGAGACCAATGCCTATTTCAGAGGCAACTTAAGTGTACTTTGATCACTGCAAACAAAAAAAAAAAAACAGTTCTATCCCACTTCTTCCACTAGTATATAATATTTTTATAATATTAGTAGTATAATTTCACAGAATTTTTAGCTCAACTATAATTCTATCTCATGAGAACTATACAGTAAACTGATAAGAGTTGTGATCACTACCAAGATAATCAGGCTGATGGGGATGATTATCTGAGAACTATTAATTAGTGTGATTTTGATCCCTTATCCTGGTTAGCCAAAAGATCACAAAACAAACCAGTTTACTTCTAAAGTCAGCTTGGGATATTGTCTGAATGCAAGGCTAAAGATACAAATCAATAGTGCATAGTCAGTATTTATTGATAGCCTCAGTTTTGAAAAGTAAGTCCTTTTTGTTAGACATTCACTGACTTTAGAGGTTAAAGTAAATGAGACTCATTTTAATAACATTCATCAGGAAGTAAATGGATATTAGAACTAACAATAAAGGGACCTGCCAGCTTACAATCAGAAACCTGGCTTAAAGCTAATAGTAGCATTACAGTAGACAGCAAGTTCTCTTAGAAATGAAGTTATACAAAGATCACAGTAGATGCCAAGGACATGATCCATCTTTATTCCTGTCAATCAGCTCAAAAGTGTTCCATATCCCAGCATAATAAATGTAGGACTTTAGCTCATGCAAGGGCCTGGGATGAGAAACCTTTGGGTCTATATTGCCTGGATACTTAAAGATGGAGAGAAAGTCTGTACTATACTGCCACATATTTGTGAAAACCGGCTTTCCAAACATTCATTTTCTTTGTTTTTTCAAGATTTTTCTAGTCCTTCTATCCAAATCCCAATTCATGATTGCTTATGTGAAAATTATGTTCCAATTTTAAATCCTTGAGGATTTGGGGAAATCAAGTTAGGAGTGACATCTGTTCCAGTTGGCACTTCTACAAGGTCTTCATTGCACTACAAAAAAAAAAAGTTTACTGACCTACGACGTTGATTTTCTACAGACATCATATGGTCAAAAGGCTCTCATCAGCACTGCATCCCATCGCTTAGCGGTCGCAACAAACTTCTATAGTCTGGTCCATGCCTCCCCAGAGAGTTTTCACGCTATTATAAACTCTGGATTCAAACTTTCCTTTTCTCCGTTTTTTTTTTTTTTCCAATCTCAGTGTAATTCTCCAAATTTACTTTTGCATTCTTGATACATGTTTGTAAAAGCTTCTGGACTGGTGAGATTTTTTTTTTTTTTTTTTGCAAACTTGACATAAGATAAAGTCATCTGGGAAGGGAGAATACCAATTGAAGATTTGCATTCATCAGACTATCCTGAAGGGAAGACACATCTGTATGGCATTTTCTTGATTAAGGATTGATGTGGGAGGGCCCAAACCACTGTGGGCTGAGCCACCTCTAGAAAGGAAGTCATGAGTTGTATGAGAAAGGTAGCTGAGCAAACCAGGGGAAACAACCCAGTAGGCAATGTTCCTCCATGGCCTCTGCTTCAGTTCCTGACTCCAGGGTCCTACGTGAGTTCCTACTCTGACTTCTCTTCAGGATTACCTGAGATTGGAATGGTTACAAACCATTTTCTCTCCAATTTATTTTTGGTCATGACATTTTATTACAGAGAGAAGAATAACCAGCTAAGATAGAACTTAATCCTGGGATCATGAGGTACTGTTGTGACAGACTTGACCGTGTTGTTTAGGGGAGGGCTGTGAAGGTGTTTGGTGCCTTGGGCTTGAAAAGACAAAACTTTTACTGACAGGATTAGTGGCTTTTACAGCATTGATTTCCCACAGACATTGAAATTTCCACAGGCAT
Source organism: Microtus ochrogaster (assembly GCF_000317375.1). Classification (NCBI taxonomy): domain Eukaryota; kingdom Metazoa; phylum Chordata; class Mammalia; order Rodentia; family Cricetidae; genus Microtus; species Microtus ochrogaster. Next base: position 9,128,509 of record NC_022035.1, on the reverse strand, counting down.
TGAAAAAGTCAAGGAGAAAAGTCAAGAGCTCAAAGCTCAATGGCCTGTCTTTTGTGAACTTGAAATAATTGTAAGAGAAACGCAGACAAGGAGAGTCTGGCTTCGAAAGTTTCTGAGGGAAGCAACAGTTCTATAAAAGGCAATTTATATGATATTTTGATGAATAATATGTGGTTTCTGGAGAGCTGGAACTGAAGAATCAGCTTTGATTAATAAGAGACCAGAGTCACTGACGTGAAACTTTTGCTTTTCAGGAACAATCAATGCTGGGACTGAGAAATTACATGTGATTAATAACACCATTGAGGTAAAAGCTTTTGGGAATTATTTCCTCAGAGTCAGTCCACAGAAACTGTGATCCACAGAGGGCCAAGGACACATCGTCATGCTGGTAGCTGAACTTGGTAATATGTAAGAGTCTTCTATGCGGTACTAGTTTTGGTGGCATTGACACTGCAGATTGATGGTGTCATGGAGAAAAGAGAAGTCTTAGCACCATGAGAGTCTGGTGCAGGCCCTTGGTGAAGATGCAGCCTTAGCTGCAGAAGAGATCCCAGTAATGGAAAGGTTCAAGAAAAGATGCTCAGATTCGGCCCCATGTGGCAGGGAGGCCAGTGGAGGACACTGATGTTGATGCAGCCTGTCACAGTGCTGTCTTGTAGGTGCCAGGACTGTGGGCTGATCACCATGACAGCAGCAGATATGGAGTGACTCAGCCTGAGCCTAAGGGACAAACTGTGTGGAGAGCTAAGAAGTAGGGCTAAGTGCTTGAAGCCCAGAACATCATGAGGGAACCCTTGATATCACACACTATGTCATTCACAATGTTCAAGCTTGGTTTTTCTTACATTCCATTGTAACCATGCCCTGCTTTTTCCTCCACACGTGGAATGAGAAGCATCTATATTATTTTTTGGTTTTTTTTTGTACAGGAGCCCAATATTGAGAGACTTTGGATTTTTAAATAGACCTTGGTTTTTTTTAAGTGTTAGAATATTTTAAGACAATGGCATTTTTAAAGGTAAGTTGCATTTTAAATTGTGATATTAATATTAACATGACATTTTAGAGTCAAGGAAGAAATGGATTCTTACGTCTTAACTGAGATGTGTTTGTGATCAAGTTGACATGATGTTCTATCACAACAGTAGAAAGCAAACTAGCACAATTACCTTTTCTACTTCTTAATCAAACATTTTACCAAATCTTCCAATCTGATGACATTTTAGTTTATAAACTAATTATTAAATTATTTACATGAAATATACTAATCATTCCTCTAAAATTAATTGTGGGGACTGGTAAGATGCCTTAGTGGATAGAGGCATTTGAGTACCACCTGAACTAACTACCTGAGTTGAATCCTCAGATCCCATTGAGGGCAGGAGAGAACTGACTCCAAGAGTTGCCCTTTGACGTCCATACATCTGCTGTGGCACATGTGTCCTTGCACCCATGCACATATAATAGACAGACAGACAGACAGACAGACAGATAGAAGATAGATAGATAGACAGACAGACAGACAGACAGATAGATAGATAGATAGATACATACATACATACATAGATGATAGATAGATAGATAGATAGATAGATAGATAGATAGATGATAGATAGATAGATAGATGATT
>NC_022035.1:9125394-9126776 GCF_000317375.1 Microtus ochrogaster | reverse complement strand
GATAGATAGATAGATGATAGATAGATAGATAGATAGATAGATAGATAGATAGATAGATAGATAGATAGATGACAGATAAATAAATGATAGATGGATGGATAGATCGACAGATAGATGATAAATAAATAAGTGATAGGTGGATAAATAGATAGAGGGAGAGGAAGGGAGAGAGAGATTTGAAACACATTTCCTTTGTCACCTGTAGACCTCTCAGTATTATTGTCTGTTAGACAATTTGTAGTTTGTTAGAATTTTTAGCAACATTGTTCTCATACAGTTCTCATAAATAAAACCATGCCCATGATCGCATTGACTGTCTGTAACCTATATGGTTAATTTAGTACTGACTTGTTTCTAAATCATTTCTGCCACCCCCTAAGTAAAGTATGAGAGTAATTTTGTCAACCCTAAAATCCTATGTGAAAACAAAAAGTGGTGTTTTATGAATAAATTTTAGGAACTTTTCAGATGGGACAAAAACATGAAGAAACCTTTTGAAGATCCACAATCCCAGTTCCAACAGGCGAAAAGAAGAATCCAAGAAAAGTTAGTAATGGGCTGCTGTGTCCTCACCTTAGAGAAAGACACCTGTACTAGAGCAAGGAGCTGAAGACCTTGAAATAATCCTAGCCCAGTAGTGAACATCCACCTCTGTGCTCTCCCTCCCATCAATACTGAAACATTAGAAATAATTGTGTGAGCCTGCATGACCTAGAATAGATAAAGCCAAGGTTACATTCTGAGCTAACCTCAATGTGGAGACAGGTCTCTTTCATCCTTAATTTCCTATTTCATTTGTACAAAGCTGCTGGAGACTTCAGAAGCACTCAGCAGGCCTGAAAACTGTTGATAGATTCCAAGATTTATTGAGTGCTTTAAACTGCAATTAATTACGAGTCACGGTTCAGAAAGTGTTGTGCCACACAGACTTTTATAATTGATTTGTATAAACATACCTCAAATGTGTATTGTGTCTGTGCGGTGGTCTGTAAAATGTTTGACAGGCATTTTTCAAATGTTTCACCTATGACTTAAGTATCCCTTGCCTGTATCAAGATGTTGTTTCCGGTGTACTGCATGTGTGCTGCCGTAGGGGACTGATGCCATCCTCACCTCGCATACCTAATGTGTATGACTTTTTTTTTCTGCTAATTAACAGAAAAATTAATATCAAAAGTAATTATGAGAAATAATGTCAGCAGCAAACAAAAATTGCTGTGTTTTTCTTAAATCCATATTTCTTTTAATTCTTGCATTTATCATAATACATAAAATACATAGAAAAATACATAAAATAAATCTACTTATTATTTTTTTTTTTTTTTTTGGTTTTTCGAGACAGGGTTTACTCTGTGGTTTTGGAGCCTGTCCTGGAACTAGCT
>NC_022035.1:9108776-9124649 GCF_000317375.1 Microtus ochrogaster | reverse complement strand
AAGATGGTGCTAAATAAGAAGGTGAACCCAAAGAAAAACATATAGGCATCCTCCTGAATATTAACCTTCATCAGGCGATGAAAGGAGACAGAGACAGAGTCCCACATTGGAGCACCGGACTGAAACCCCAAAGTCCAAATCAGGAGCAGAAGGAGAGAGAGACCGAGCAAGGAACTCAGGACCGCCAGGGGTGCACCCACACACTGAGACATTGGGGATAATCTATCGGGAACTCACCAAGGCTAGCTGGACTGGGTCTGAAAAGCATGGGATAAAACCGGACTTGCTGAACATAGCGGACAATGAGGACTGCTGAGAACTCAAGAACAATGGCGCTGGGTTTTGATCCTATTGCACGTACTGGCTTTGTTGGAGCCTAGGCTGTTTGGATGCTCACCTTACTAGACCTGGATGGAGGTGGGAGGTCCTTGGACTTCCCACAGGGCAGGCAACCCTGACTACTTTTTGGGCTGATGAGGGAAGGGGAGTTGGTTGGGGGAGGGGGAGGGAAATGGGAGGCGGTAGCGGGGAGGAGGCAGAAATCTTTAATAAATAAATAAAAATCAAAAAAATAATTTCTAAATTCATATATTTTCTTCTAAACTACAGTCATCTAAACATTTTGAAATTTGAAATCAGGTTTTTTTTTTTTTTGTTTTGTTGTTGTTTAGAAATGGGATCTGACTAGCTTTGTCTAACCTGGAATTTGCTATGCCGACCAGGCTGGCCTCAGACTCACTTAGATCCACCTTCCTCTGCCTCCTGAGAGCTGGGATGAAAGGTTTATGCTCCTCATGTGCATCTGAAATGAATCTGTACTCTGAACACACTTTTGAGCTGGTTTAAATAAGGTGATTCATCTTACCTTGTGTCACTTACATTTCTATGCATAAACACACGCAATAAAAAGTTATTTAATATTTAAAGGGAAGAACCTAAGCATCTTTTAAGTATCATGGGTGTTTTCTTTTTTTTATGTTTCTCTTCTCATGGTTGTCCATAATGAAAAAGCAAGGTAGAGAGAGAGCTACAGTGAATCCAAAGATAGCCTTGCTGTTCTCTCACTGTGTTCAGAGACTGATGCCAAGAAGTTAGAAAAAATAGAATCTTCCTGCTGATATATCAACTCAGTTTCAAAAGATATCCCTAGATAGAGAAATTGATGCTTTCCGGGTGAAATGTTGTTTCACCAGAATTGCACTAATCCAGAAGGGAACACGAAATGCTAATTTAGATTTCTTGCACTTAGCCATACTTACCATAAAATGTGTTTATTCAGGGAGAGAGAAAAAACAAAATAAAAACTAAAACAAACAAAACAACAACAACAAAAAAAAAAAAAACCCTTTCAAATTAAGTAACTCTTGAGAAGCCAGTCTCTGGATATTTTCTGTACCTGTGTAATGGTGGCCGCAAAGCCTCCACAAGCAGCTAAGTCTGTTTGCTTGTGTGATGGTAGAAATAAATCTGTCCCTATGAGGATCTCTGGACGACGTCCTGCAGGATGGTAGGGACTACTGTCTGTCCAGCTGTATCCACACTGCTACCCTTCCCTTCTCCCACTGCACATTTTGCCTCCTTTGCCCCTTGAGGGACTCAAATCCCAGGTCCTCCCAAAGAATCCTGCCCACAATTCCCCACTGAAGAGTCTCGTGCCAGGGATCTGCTCCATAATACATATAACAACACACCTTTCTCGTTGACAACAGGGCTCTTTCTGTAACTCTAGAAAGACACTGATTCCCTTGAGGAAGCCTGATAAGGCTATGACAAATTTGTTCATATTCTGACAAATCTTTGGCAGATAGTAAAATCTACCTTAGATTTTCATGAAAAGTCAAGAAATTATTTCATTATTATTGATACTGCTGTCAGTGTGTTGGGGATTTACTTTCTAATATTTTGAAATTGAGCAAATCTGGAGAAATGTTAAAGAGTGTCTATGAAGCACTTAATAGACGAAGTGCGATAGCACACTCAGGAGACTCTATGTAAATTTGCTAAAGATGGTGTTTGTTAAACGCGAATCACAGAAAGGCAGTTGTCTAATGCTTTGGGGAGTCTCCCAACAGTGCAAATATGCTCTTTGCCCTTTTGTGCTGTTTATAAATTGCGGCGCGCGACTCCGCCAGCAGAGAAGACGCCACAACAGGATTCTTCTTGGAATGCGCTTTATTGGAGCACAGAAGACTGAAGTTTAGATAGAGGCGAAAAGACCCCGAGCCCGTCCGCGCGGGGAATATATACAGCGCCTGGTCCGCCTCTGACTTGCCATCGCTCGATTTAAAGTGTGGCTCAGACCACACTGAGGCAATCCTGTGAGCAAGATGTGTGAGCAAGTGATAGGTGGGAATCAAATTACTCTTGGGCCAGCGGCGAGCGTGCGCAGAAGTTGTTTACCAACTAGGGACAATAGCAAAAAACAGCAACGGGCTTAGTGCCAGACCCTGAGAACATGGCAGCGCCGTGGCGCGCTACAATAAATCACCTTTTATTATATGGCTACAGGTCTGTGAAGCTGGGTAAAAATGCAAGGCATTGGGGCTTTAGTTCTCATGGTAGATGCATTACATTTATGGTGAGATGGAGATAATTTGACTCTGTCTTCCAGCTACTGTGGGGCCCTATCAGATCGGCATCAAACAACTGCAGTATTGTATCCCTTCCCTCCACGACACCACAGCATGAAGGATCTGCTGGGAGAACTTCAGAGAGTGAGACTAAGGGCTGTTTGAAGATCCTGTGTGTTTGCACAGGAAATCATCAAACAGATGCTCAGGGATACAGTTATGACCCATGATCTTGTGAGATGTGTGCCTCCGGCGTCCATCTTTGCCTCTCGCTCCACCACAAAGACAACTTACCTATGTTAATAGGTTGATATAGCCAGTTCTTTTTCTCTGCTTCATTTTTCCTTTTTTGGTTTTTAATTTTATGAGTCATAGCTTTCCTTAGTGGTTTAGAGTTTTAAAATTCCATATTAAGTTAGACTTCTTACACTGAAATGTCATCAAATATGTTAGTATCACCTGTGTTTCATTAAAACTCTTTAAGGTACATTTCCCTCATTTTCTAATTTTATCCTGTAGTTGTTTTATTTGAATACACCTCATTTTCAACCCTCTGCATTATTTTCTCTTCTTTACTGTTAATAAATCTTTTAATTTTTCTCCTTTACGGTGCTATGGAACTCTCCATTCTCCTCTTAGTTTTGATAGCCACCTTGCCCTTCAAACATATTATAAATTTATCAACATTTGTTGTTATGGAAGCACATGTTGTCTAAGGCCTAAGAAGCTCCAGCTCTGGAAAGTCAATGAACTGAGAGCATCCCTCATCCCAGATGGTAACCCTGAGCACATCCACCAGACTACCTCTGCATCAGAAGGGAATGGTTCCCCTCTACTCTGCTCATATTTAGGGATGCATTTAAAGAGATTTTCATCTCTACATACACAAAAGTCACACTGGATGCTATCTCACTGGTAGGTACCAGTTTGAAGAGATAAAAAGAAACATATTGTCAAAACATTTTAAGATAAATGAATTAAGAGTTCTAGCTGGGCATAGGGGTGCATACCTTTAATCCCAACACTCTACTCTGGAGGCAGAGGTAAAAGAATCTCTGTGAGTTCGAGGCCAGCTTCTCTAAATCAAGTTCCAGGACAACCATGGCTGTTACACAGAGAAACTGTCTCAAAAATAAATAGGTAGATAAAAGGATGGATGGATGGATGGATGGATGGATGGATGGATGGGAGGATGGACAGACTGACGGATAGATTGATAAAAATAGATGTATAAATACAGGTTTTTATCATTCATATTTGATTGCTATCATATAAATATATATGCCACTACCTTTCAATCCATTGACTGTCTGTGGAAAAGGCTTGGGATTGTACACCTTGTTGTTGCTACCAAATGACCAAAAGTTAGATGCTAAATACAACTGCAAAAAGAGTAAAGCGAATAGCTCTCCACTGCACTTATGCAGCATATCAACGGGATGCTTGCTTAGCCTTGAGATGTCTTTTATTGACATTCTTTTTTAGCTGATACAAGACTTACTAAAGTCATTGTTTGGGTAGAAACAGTTAGAATAGAATGTAATAAGGAGAAAGGAAGAAAATACACAAGAAGAATTTTATTCAAAAAGATTTTCTGAAAATTGGAATGCTTACAATAATATTACCTGATTTGGTAATTATTGATGCTAATGATAAGTTTTGTGCCTCTCTGTTGTTAGTTATAACTTCTATTATCTGTAGTTTATATTAAATACTTAGATGAATAATTAAGCGTTTGTAGCCTACTTTCAGGTGAATAAATGAAACTCTATGTCAAGGTAAAACCAGCATAGAGTTACACGTTTGTTTAGCTTTGTTTTCTATTGTTATTTTATTCTCAGAGTTTACAGTTAGATATTCTGCTGCATTCACAATACCTTAAATCACCTCTTGCTAGTAAAACTGGAATATTCTGTCTTATTCTACCTTTAGATCGTAAGTGACTGAGATTGTAGAATTTCTTGCAAAAATGTTTTTTAAAATAGTTCCCCAAAAGAATTTGGTAAGAAATTATAATGATATGTGGGCTGAAAATAAATAGCACACTATGCGTGTCGAATCATAAATATAAATTATTCTTAATTTTGGTTTTAGTGTTCTCACACAAATCATCCCATGATGCAGAAAGTCATTTGTAGATTTCTTTCTGTAAAAATTTTAAGATTATATTCCTGAGGTAATTTAAGATTATATTCTTAAATTTTTAGGCAAACAAGCCAGAAAAAGAAAATGAAGAAGGAAGAGGAGAAGAGGGGAAAGGGAAGGAAAAGAAAATGAAGATGAGGAGGAAGGAAAGGAAAGAAGGAAGAAGAGGAGGAGGAAGAAGACAAAGAAGAGGAGGAAGAAGAAGAAGGGGAAACCAACTCTGTCTGTATGTCTGACAAGCTCTATCTGATGATATCTGATAAATCAAGGTTTAGAGCTGTTTCCTGGGGTCCTGTTTATATTCGTGTGGATAGAAATCTGCTTATATTGAGCAATAGTCACCCTGGCATGGGTAACGCAAAAGCCAGTATTTGCAACGACAAAGCCTTTTTGTTTGTTTGTTTCCAGAGAAATCATTGTGCTGGGCAGAGATTGATTTGAGAGGGGGAATTGTTGGGAGCTTTACAAACACAGGCACTCCAAACTGAACGTCTCTCCATGGCTTTTCACAACTTTCTGTTTAAGCTGTTTTCAATAGCTAAAGCATTTGGACTCCTGTTAGGAAGCTGAAATGAAATGGTTTCAGTTGGAGACAAAAGGAAACAAATGAGTAGCTTCACAAAAATCCGAAGAGCCTCTATTTTATTGTATTCCCACTTTTCCAAGGTAGGGGTTGGGAAGTACACCAAATAGAAATGCCAATGACATTCTGCAAGCCCAATGCTATGTAAGTCTTACTGTCAGCATGCTATCACATAAACCTCTTCTCATTAATGGATAGTGATTTTTAAAGTGATAATACATAATGATTTTGAGGAGTTTTATTTGTGAGTGAGTGTTTGTGGCCAGTTTCAATATCATCCTCTGTTACTCTTCATCTTAATTTTTGAGACTAGGGCTCTTACTGAAACTGGAACTCACTATTTGGGGTAGACCAGACCATCTCTCCAGCCCCAAACTGTTGCTCTTATATATGTAAAACTTTCCATATAATTCCAAAAATATATTTTGATAAATAGAATGTAAAATAAGCTCAGTATAAATATAACAAAACCTTATTTAAATTAATTCATACTTCTCAAACTACTGAATCACTGAAAAACATGCATTTGAATCTGATGATACTTTGTAGCATTAAAAAATTGTTTTCACTGGAGAGTTAAACAAGCCACTTTATTCAAGATGGTCACAACAGGGGGTCAACACTACTGCTTCATGGGAAAGACTGAGCTCTGCTCCTCTAAAACCAAAGGCAGGGGAGCTTAGAGCACTGGAATTAGATAATGAAAGGGGTGAGAGAACATTGTGTGCAAAGGTTGTCAGTGTAATTAGGACCCTTGTGCCGGCGCTTTGATGATGCTGAGCTACGTTCTTGCCTTCCCTAGACTTTTGGAGATCAGCTTCCATCCTCTTCAATTTCTGTTCTAAAGGCATCTTCATAAAAACATACTCCAGGCTTCTAAAACTGGAAATGTATACATCTCAAAGAAGTAATGAGCTTACACATGCAAGTTATCTAAGGTAAATGCTGGCAGAAAAGAGAATGCAATGACAACCTTAGGCCAATTAAACTCTATCTAAAGTTTAGCTGAGTTAAGAAGGGACGGTTCATTAAAGGCCTTTTTGGTCCTTAGGATGAAAAATGTTGCAGAACTACTTGTAAGATGTGGCAACATACAAATTAAATACTTTCATACAACACTAATAATCTACAAATACATTAAATTGATGGGGTTGGGGCAATATACCTCAGAAGCTATCTACCTTATCATGAGACAGGGTCTCACTGACCTGAGCTTGTCTAGGTGACACTTTCCAACAGGAAAACCCCAAGAATTCTCTTGTCTCTATCTATCCAGCCCTGGGATCACACACAAACATAATCACACCCAACATTTTTACATGGGCTCCAGAGATCAAACTCGAGTTCTCATGTTTGCATGCAGCTTTGCTTTGGAGCTGTCTCTCTAACCCTCAGAATTTTACGCTTTAAACTAGACTTTAACGATAAAAAAAATATAAAATGACATTTATTTTTTTCTGATTTTATTCCTTGTTTATTCATTCATTGATGAAATTTTATTTTATTTTTTTTTTTTTTTTGGTTTTTCGAGACAGGGTTTCTCTGTGGCTTTTGGTTCCGGTCCTGGAACTAGCTCTTTTAGACCAGGCTGGCCTTGAACTCACAGGGATCCGCCTGCCTCTGCCTCCCGAGTGCTGGGATTAAAGGCATGCGCCACCACCTGCTTCAACTGGACCTTGGGAGCTCAGTCCCAAGGTTTGATGAAATAATTTTTAAACACTTAACTGTGTGTCAAATGGGAGCTGGCTCTTAGGTAAAAGTGCCTGCCCAGGCTCGCAGGCTTATTTGTCTAGTGTGCTTTCCTTTGCTTCCCCCACCTTTTTTTTTTTCTATTTTTTATTACTTTATAAATAATACCATTCAAAATTTCCACTTCCTCCCCTCCTCCCACTTCCCTCCCACTCCCCCACTCACCCTCTCCCCCTCCAGTCCTAAAAGAGGGCAGGGTACCCTTCCCTGTGGGAAGTCTAAGGCCCTCCCCCTCTATATCCAGACTTAGGAACAGAAAGTGTAGAATATTTACGAATTAGTGTACTACTCAACGGTAAAAAACAATGACATCTTGAATTTTGCATGCCAATGAATGGAAATAGAAAACGCTATCCTGAGTGAGATAACCCAGATCCAAAAAGATGAATATGGTATATACTCACTCATTAGTGGATTCTAGCCATAAACAAAGGACATGGAGCCTATTGTTTGTGATGCTAGAGAAGCTAAGTAATAAGGTGAACCCAAAGAAAAACATGTATAGATCCTCCTGGAAATTGGAAGCAGACAAGATCGCCAGGCAAAAGTTGAGATCATGCGGCTGAGGGTGGGGTAGAGGAAGGGGAGGAGGGAGAGAGAAGGGAGAAGGGGAGGGTTGGGGAGAGCTTGGGAGGAGTAGGATGGTTGAGATGGAGGAAGGATGGATATGGGAGCAGGGAAGAAGATCTCTTAATTAAGGGAGGCATTGTGGGGTTGGCAAGAGGCTTGACTCTAGATGGGTTCCAAGGTGTCCACAGGGATGTCCCCAGCTAAGACCCTGGTCAGTAGAAGAGAGGGTGCCTGAACTGGCCTTGTCCCTTGTCCTGCAGTCAGACTGACGACTATCTTGAATATCACCATAGAACCTTCGTTCAGCAGCAGATGGAGATAGAGGCGGAGACCCACATAAGAGCATTGGACTGAGCTCCCAAGGTCCAGTTGAAGCAGGGAAGGAGGGAAACTATGAGCAAGGAAGTCAGGACAACGAGGGGTTAGTCCACCCACTGAGACAGTGTGCCTGAGCTAATGGGAGCTCATCAAACCCAGCTGGACTGGGACTGAACGAGCACGGGATCAAACTGGACCCTCTGAATGTGGCTCACAATTGAGGCAGACTGAGAAGCCAATAATAATGGCACTGGGATTTGTCTCTATTGCATGTACTGGCTTTTGGAGATCCTAAAATGACATTTAAACCAAAATCTTGTTGCAAAATGAAGAATGATACTAAAAAAAATGACATCCATATTTTACTTCAGAACAGTTTGCAAAATTAATGAACATTTCAAATATAGATGTTTAAAAATGTATACTCCAACAATAGTAAGTTACTTAAGTTACTTATACATAATTTCTCAATCACATTACAAATCTTCCATGTTATTTTGGCTAAAATATGATGATTTTCATAATTTTATATGGTACTTTGAGTGTAATTTTTCAGCATAACTTTAAGGTTTTTGTGACATAAAAACATGGCTGACTATATATTTCCATTTATGTTTACTTATACGTTTCTGAGTGCTTAGAACTAAAAACAAACAAAAATAACCAAAAAGATTAAGCCGCAAACCCTTCTTCTTTTAGCCTTCATTGTATGATTTTGCATGCAGCACTGACAGCGGTGAGTAGCTAATCACAGAAATATCACAGAGACGTTAGTTGATCAAATACTCTTAGCATGCAGAGAGTGCCAGGCTCTATCTCTCAACCTTTGCTTCCTGTTTCCAACTCTCCGAAATTGCATATTTTATAAGCTGGGTTTTCTTGAATCTTATTCTTTCTCTTCTCGCCTAGATATGAAAATTGCTATTTTGCATATAACCTAAGGTTAAATAGTCACATTTCTGATAAACAGAATAGGCACTTCTGTTAAGTATTGCTTCCAGCGAGTTTTTCGCATTTCCATTTTATACTCTTTAGTCTAGGGAACTGCTAAGCCTACAGATGTGCAGAGAGTGGAAAGAGAGGGTTTTTTTTTATAACAACAAACACATACACACCCCACTCTAAGGATTCCAGAGACATATAAGGAAGAGATCAAGTTCATGTAACATGGAAAGCAATACCCAGTGATGGAAAGGGTCTTTGAAAGGCTGAGGCTGTGTACTATCAGACACTCTGCTGCACAAGAAAACCCCAGTGAAATGAGGAAATTCATTTCAACCACTTTAAACCTCTCAGAGGAAATGTGCCATAAAAATTCAAGTCAGTGTCGCCATTATTAAAGCTATTATTGCTAACATTTCTCATTATGAATACACAATCAGGAATGAGGAGGAAAGGCTAGTAAAGAAATGAGACCAGTGATGGGGAAGAAGGCTGACATTTATTATTCAGATAGATAATGAATTTGGTTATGTTGAATCTATGTATTACAATTGCTCTGTTACAATCTTTTCTAGATTGTGAGAGTAACAGTTTTTAATATAAATGTGGATGTTTAAAAGAAATACCACCTACAAGGTTGGGATATTGATTTTAGTTCTTGCATGATCTGTGCTACTTCATATGTACAATTTCCACTCAAACAAGGCTTGTGGATGGGGTATTTCTGTCAATTTGCTGAAAAATGAACAAATCAACACTGCTAGAGATGGTGGCTCCTGCCTATAACTCCAGGGTTTGGGGAACTGAGGCAGGAAGATTGTTGTGATTTGAGGTCCAGTAGTTTTGAGTCACCCTGTGCATCAGAAAAAAAAATCTCAAAAATAAACAAAAAGAAAAAATACCAAAACCACAAATAAATAAAGTCCCATGTATTCGTCCAACGTATAGTGTTAGACCCTTTATACCTAGTATTTTCAATTAAATAAAATGTGGACTTATGTAGAAGTCAGTAACTAAAATGTTTGCTTAAAAATTTTCATTTTGAATTTCTATGCAAAAGTGATGTAAAAATGAAAGAGTTTGGGGAAAATAAAATGTTTTATATGTATAGACACATACATATGGACATGTGACCTGCAGTTACAGAGGTACCATTTTATAACTGGTCTTACCTAGGTTAACACATTTGATCAATGGTTATCCAACATGGTTTTCCATAAGTTAGGCCCAGATTATTCCAAATAAACAGGTGAATTTTTAAAAAAGAGAATTATTATGTCTTAGATAACAATTTGGAAAGAGAGTTGTTTTATTGAAAATATATTTTTCCATACAATGCATTCTGATTATGGTTTCCTCATTTCACCCCCTTTTCTCCTCCAACAAACCTAAATCCACATCCTTACCTTCTTGCTGTCTCTCATTAGAAAACAAAGACATCTTTTAAAAAAAAGAGAAGAAAATAATAGTAAAATAAAATTAAAAAACTAACAAACTTGAATATAAGAAAGCAAACAAATGAACAGAAAAGCAAAAAAACTAGAAGGGAAAAAAACAAGAAAAACACACATTAGCAATACAGAAATTCATTTAAAATACAAAATCAGAAATTATAATATATAGTCAAAAGATATGTAGGATAAGAAAGTAAAAACCCAGACATGCCAGCGTTTTGTGTTTACACTCCCAGCAATGAGTGAGTGTTCCCGTTAGTCCATATCCTCACTAGCATGGGCTATCATTTGTTTTATTGATCATGGCCATTCTTACACATGTAAATCTCAAAGCAGTTTCGATTTACATTTCCTTTGTAAATAAGAATGTTATGCATTTCTTTGGTTTTTCTTAGCTATTTCCATTTCCTCTTTTGAAGCTTTTAATATTCTGTCTTTGTTCTGTGTAATTAGTGTTTTGATCATTATGTGCCAAAGGTACTTTTTTTTCTGGCCGAGTCTAATTGGTGCTCTGTATATTTCATTTGCCTTGAGAGGCATCTCATTCTTTGGCTAGAAAAATTTCTTGTGTAATTTTGTGAAAAATATCTTCTGTACCTTTTACCTAGGTTTTTTCTCCTTTCTCTATTCCTATTATTCATTGATTTGGTCTTTTCATAGCATTGCAGATTTTTTTTGGATGTTTTATGCTTGGATCTTTAGACTTAACATTCTCTTTTGCTAAGATAATCATTTCCCTTATACTGTCATCAGTGCCTAAAAATGTCCTTTCCTTCTCTTGTATTATGTTGGTAAGGCTTGCCTATGAACTTCTTTGTTGAGTTCCTAAATTTTTCTTTTCCAGTTTTACTTCAGTTTGGATTTTGTTTTATTGAATGTATTTCCACTTTTGTGTTGAACAATTTTTTGTCTTTCATTCCACTCTTTGCATTTTCATAGATTTATTTAATGGATTTATTCATACCCTTTTTGAAGTCTTTGAGAATATTAGTAACATAGTTTGAAGTCCTTGTTTTAAGCTTCAACTATGTTATATATCTCAAGGCCTACTGTGGAAAGATTGCTGAGCTCCAGGGTAGACATGTTGTCCTGGCTGTTAATGATTGCATTTTTACACTGGCATCTAGGTGTCTTGGTTTTGAATGGTTTTAATACTAGGTGTTGATATCTTGTCCTGCTTTGTTGGGTAGGTTTTCCTTTCTTTGGTTTCTGCTATCTTTCCTAGATCTTAGGAATATGTGGTAATTGTGGGATGCTTAGTAGGGAGTGCTCTGAGTCCCTGCCATGTGTGACCATTCAGCATCTAGAGTAGAACATGGCTCTAGGTATTGGGAGCTGACACACTGAAGTGGGGATTGTCTAGAATGGGGTTCTGAGAGAGTCCACAGGAGGTGACTTGGGTTTACCATGAGGATCTGTGAGTTCTACAAGGAGTAAAGGAAGAGAGGGAAGACAGATGCTTGCAAGTTGTTTGTTCCAGGGCTGGGCTTAAGATGAAATTTGGACATGAAGAACAGGAAGAGGAGTGAAGACCACCTGCCTGATTTCCTGGCCAATATTGCCAGTGGGTTTCCAGGAATAGAGCGGCTTGGGTGTTGACTTGTTCTTAACACCAGGTCCTTAATGTTAAGCTAATAACAAAGTTATTTCTTGCTTCAGAATGTCTCTTTGAATTTAGAATAGATTTTCTATATTTATACTCTGTTGTTGCAAACTGATTTTCTTCCTTCTTCTAGTGAATAACTAGATGATCTGATTTGCATTTTAGTCCGAGTATTTTATTTCTTTTTGATGATTTAAGTATATTTTAATTTCAAAAAATTGAAAAAGCACAATTAAAGATACATCACTCTATTTTTTTTGGCGTTCCCTTTATATTTATTTATTTATTTATTTATTTATTTATTTATTTATTTAAGATTTCTGTCTCTTCCCCTCCACCACCTCCCATTTCCCTCATCCTCCCCCAATCAACTCCCCCTCCCTCATCAGCCCAAAGAGCAATCAGGGTTCCCTGCCCTGGGGGAAGTCCAAGGACCACCCACCTCCATCCAGGTCTAGTAAGGTGAGCATCCAAACTTCCTAGGCTCCCACAAAGCCAGTACGTGCAGTAGGATCAAAAACCCATTGCCATTGTTCTTGAGTTCTCAGTAGTCCTCATTGTCTATTTTTTTTTTTTAAAGCAATCAGTGTTGAGTCAATCTCAGTGCTCTGGTATGTCTGGAGTCTCCAATGTCCATTTTCTAAAGAACCACGTTATTGTGCGCCTTCTTAGTACAATGGAAGGTAAAAACCTATCTCAAATGTTTGCTATCCATAAAAATAACTTCTCCACCATCTAATTTGCTATGTTCTGCACAATTCATTCCACATCATTACCCATATTGATAACAGGATTAAAAGAGTTCTATAGGAACCACAAAGTCAATCCCAAAAGCAGAAACCACACAGGCCAAGTTTTCTAACTATAATCCATTGAAGCTTAGCTCAACAGTTATTTTTATTTTATTTTAAATTTATTAAAACATTACTATAAAGATCTTGTACATTTTAATATTTAATGGTAGAAAATAATAAACATGTTTGTGATTTAAAACTCAAATATCCTTTTTAGTAATCTTTGTTTAAAGCAAAACTCTAATGAGAAATTAATTTAAAGGTGATACCAACAGAACCACCATTTATCAAAACATATGATAGGCTTTTAGGGACACCTTCACATATAATATGAAGCTATAAAAGTTCTTTTAACATTAGTTAAGAAGTCAACAATTAGAAACAACCTAGCAACAGTGATTATTAGTCAAATATTAAAAGTTTTACTTCTAAATGGCCTGGCTAAAAGTTCACATTAACATATCATGTGGAAAATGCAATATTTAAAACTATTTATCACATAAAACCAGCACAACATCACAATATCTCAGCATCTAAAGATTTGGAGTGCCATAGAAAGAAAGAAAGAGAAACAACAAAAACACTCATGGGATAGAAGCTGGATACACTCTCCACATGCTAAATCACTTTTACAAAACACTGTAGATTTACGTAGACATTTTTATAAATGTTATCTTCTCTTCAAACTAATCTACTAGAAACTGAGGTCAAATTGAAGACATCTCATACATTTCACTACTCATGAGCTATAATATGGTCAAATAATTTGGTTTCTAGAAACATAGATGACAGTGAACACATTTTAAGAACAAGAGCTTAAAAGGAATGAGCCATATCTAGCAAACTTCATTCTAACTCTCAATAAAAAAAATTATATGAGAAAAGTGAAAGTTAATATTAGAAATGAGTTTGAAAAGAGAAATTGTTTTTCCTAATGAAACAATTCTACAGTTCTCATCAAACATTTATAATAACTCTTTTACTTTAACTTGATACAAAGCCGTTAGTAGTCAAAAATAGAAAGGAAAATGACTGTTTCACAAAGAATTCAGAATTCACACTAACCCTGACTTTTGAATTTATCCTGAGGATTGAATATTAAGGTCAGTGTTAGAGTCCATACACTCAAAGCTTCTAGCCAAACCAGGTGCTTCAGAGAGCTGGACCAGCAGAATCCCACATTTGTTTGGTTTCCAGCGTTTAGTTTTCTCTCCAATGGGAAATGTTATCACGACCTCTGAGCACATTCAGGAATAAGAAGGCACAGAGAAGATAGTTCAGAGTATTTTGAAAATCTGTTATTTGAAATTCTTTTCAGAATATTCATAGAATTAGTGACCACCACATATAAATGTTACTTTTTTGACTCTGTTTAGAGATCTTCAAAATCAGACAGCCAGAAAAGCTTCAACAGACGGAAGCTGTCATTCCCTAAATTATCCCTTCTACTTTGGTTATTCAAGAAAATACCCCCAAGAAAGACAACAAAGAGAGGCATAGTTGCATTTTTGTAGGCAGATAAAATCCAGTAGCAATACTGGTTTCCCCTTTGTTCTATGTGTATTCAGCTGACTAATGACCACATAGTACCCTTACAGTAACTATGAGTGCACAAGAATAATGAGCACACAAGAGAATAACAGTTACAGAGGACATTAAGGCTTATCAGGTGTGCTCAATAGAGGAGACTCTTGGATAATCTGGCTGAGACCCATTCCTCGCAGAGTTAGAGAAAATAATGCACTATTGACTTTAAAGATTAAGGAGAGCCTTGAGTCCTGGTGGTAAAAAAAACAAAGATTTTTTTCCCCTGTACCTCAAGAAGAATCCATTGGCCCAAAACTTTGACTTTACCCTTGAGACCTGTATCAGATTACTGACCTATGGGACTGTGAGATGAAAAACACATGTTACTTAAGCCACTGAAGATAGAAAAATGTGTTGCATCAGCATAAGGAAACCAAATGCTGATCATATGGAAAGAGGTATAGTAATAAAATTCCTGCATAAAATAATCCTAGTGTTTTACCTAGTTCTCACATAGGATTCATGTAAACAAAAATTATTGTCACATAAAGTTATAGCCTGTCAGAAAATTAAATAAGCTTTAAATATTATATAAGTTTTGTAATGTAGAAAAACTTTCAAAGAAAATTGTACTTTTTAAATTAATCTATTTAGTGTCAAGCTAAGCCTTATACAAACTTCCCTTGAAGGGTCCCACTTACAGAAAACAAAACAAACATTAAGGCTTCTTAAACATAGGTGCTTTGCTTAATGTTTTTAAATTTTAGGATTTTGTAAACCTCTCTCATGTATCCCTGATGCTATATATGTATCTTGCTTTGGTAATAAGAGAAATTTTTATGTAAAATTTAACTGCATTACTGCTTGATTCTGTATAGTCTTTCCAGATGAGAGGCAGAAAAACATGTGAACAGAGGGAAAATTCTCTCTATTCTCTGATACTGGAACTTATGCCATCAACTCTCTTGGGGTTCTGTCTTTTCGATTATAGATCATGGGATCTGTCAGCTTCCATAACTGTGTAAACTAATTCATGATAGTAAACATCTTTATAACTAGTAGAAATCGGTACTAAGAAATTGAATATACTATGCCTTGTAATAGTATACAAGTATATATACTAGTATATCTACTTTGATACTACTTTGTTTGTGTGTGTGCACGTGCATATGTGTGTGTGTGTTTCTATTTCTCAATAGAACCTAAAACAAATACAGAAAATTTGGAAAATGATTGTTAATTGCAAACCAAGAATCATACAAGAGTAGTCTGTATCATTCTGATATCAGAGCAAAGTGAAACCTGGATAAAAATGTTAAAGGACTGATGAAATTAATGAAAGGTTTGGGAGATGGCTTGTCATTAAAGTGTTTGTAACACAAGCATAGAAATTCGAGTGCAGTCCCTGGGAACCTCTGAAGAAGCAGAGACAAGCAAGTCCCAGGTTCTTGCCCGACAGTCAGTCTAGCTGAATGGGAAAGCTGCAAGGTAAATGAAAGACCCTGTCTTAAAAAAATGAGATAGAGAGCCGGGCAATGGTGGCGCACGCCTTTAATCCCAGCACTTGGGAGGCAGAGGCAGGTGGATCTCTGTGAGTTCGAGACCAGCCTGGTCTACA
>NC_022035.1:9099609-9108676 GCF_000317375.1 Microtus ochrogaster | reverse complement strand
GCTAGTTCCAGGACAGGCTCCAAAGCCACAGAGAAACCCTGTCTCGAAAAACCAAAAAAAAAAAAAAAAAAAAAGAGACAGAAAGAGATTGAGGCAGACAGCTTATGTCCTTTGATTTCCATATGCAAGTTCAATCACACACAAAGCACATGTTAAATTAACAGGAATTTCAAAGGCAACGAAACTGAGGAAAGAGGAAACAACAGAATAACATTAGACTTCTAGGGAGTATAGAATAGCCACTAGAATAAAATAAAGGAATGGCTTCAAATTCTGGAAGATTTTTAACCTGTTTTCAAACTAATGTTTTTAACACAATCCCAGTGAAGAATAAAAGGTCTTCAGAATGCCAGAAGTGACTTGCAGTCTGTCTTGGAAAACCACTGCAGCATGTTCTGTAGCCAGTCGAAACAGTTAGTCTAGACAGTAGAAAGCACATGCTTCCAGAAACGAGAGCAGAATGGGTCAATAATAGTACACATTTCAGCAAGCACTGTCATGATGTAAACATATTCTTTTCTTAAAATTAGTGCTAAGTGTGCATTGAGTGTGGTATGGAAATGCTTAGTAGCTTTTCTCCCAGTAACCTTAGAGTCTGTATTTTTATATTGTATCAATTATAGTCACCATGAAATATCTATTAACTTACTCCACAAGCATATGTGAGTTTAACTAGCCTGATTTAGCCGTTTTACATTATATAGTTATTTTATATTGTTTCTATCGTATTATATCTGCAATTCAATTTGCTAATTAAAAGTCAAATACTTTTTAAAGGATGCTAAGAAGGGAGATAGCGAGATGGAGAGACAGTTAAGAGCACTTGCTGTTCTTGCAAGGGACTGGAATTCTGTTCCCAATACCTGCATAACAGTTCACAACCATCTGTAACTCCAGGTTCAGGAAATAAGAAATCCTATCCTTTCTCCATGGATACCAAACATGTACATGGTAACACATACATACAGACAGACAAGTATTCATATACATAAAATAAAAATAACCTTTTTTTAGGTTATATTTTTAAAGGCTAGAAGAACATGTATTGCAAATACAAATAACTAAACACACAAATTATGAAGTGCTCAGTATATAATATCAAAACTATTAAGTAAAAAACTGCCAATAAAACAATAGAATCTCTCTCTCTTTCTCTTTCTCTCTCTCTCTCTCTCTCTCTCTCTCACACACACACACACACACACACACACACACGAAAAAAGAGATAAAAGCTATCTATTCTGGAGAAATCATTAAATTGATAGTTTTAGAGTACATTGGTCTTTGTTATCATTATTTTTGGGTTTTTATTGGTTTTACAAAGTATGCATGCATTAATTTAGCACAGCTGAATGAATCAGCTGTTAAGAAATCAAATCATATTTATTATTTCTGGGTAGTATTTGATATTTAAAGTACCGAGTATCAAAAACAAAATATGTACATGTTCATAATATGTTCATCCTTACTCTGCATATAGATAGACACAAAAACACTTTAGATGTGCTGTCTATTTACGTCATTAGAGCTATTAGTGTAAATCCTGCATCTCGGTATCGCTATGTCTACCATACACACAGTATAAACTGAACAGATGGATTTAATTCATATTTATCCCTAGTAATCATCATCTCATCAGAAGTAAACAGTAATGCTTTCCTGTACAAAAAACCTGCAAGCCATCCTTTTAAATCTCCATATAATTTTCCATTATCCCTTAATATGAAATATTAAAATCTGAGATTATTATATAAATAGGACATGATTTTTCTCTCATTCAGTAGAGCTTGGATATTTCAGAATGATTTTGAGTGAAAGCAGATATAGTTAGGTCAGCAAACTAAGTCACGTATAAAAATGCAAATGCAATTAGAAGTCTTGTGTTTTTTTATTTGCTATGAAAGCAAACACTTTTAACATATCACACACCAGATGATAGTCAATTGAGGGCTTGAAAAAAAAAACCTGTCCATTCTTGTAGAAAATTAATCTCTTCAAATTAGATTTCCTATAGATTCCCTGCCAGGAATTGGTAAATGTTAAAATTGCATGGGTACATACAATAGAAAGTCTGTAAACCACATGAATAACAAATAAGCAACAATAAACTGATCTAAAAATAATAAGAGAGTTAATTAAAAGCCCAAAGTTCCCTGAGGCTCGTAGCACACTCAATGGTACCCTGATTTGACACTGCTCTCTGCCCACTTACTTCCCTGCCTTAGTTTCATCCTCGATGCGGTTTCAGTTTTCTGCCTTTCAGACAACCAAGGAAAACTTAACTTATACAGTAATCTAAGAGACTTCAGGAAAGACCACCAGACCCTGAACAAGAAAATAACTGTGTTCTGGATGCTTTGAAAGTTTAGGACTTTGCCTCCCATGAAGAGACCAAAGTTTCTAAGGTTTCCCACACCAAGAAATAGCAAAATCCTGCAAAAGCACATTTTTCACACATCAGTGTATCCACAGCTGATATCTACAACCAGCTCCAGGCCCTGTACACCTGCTCTAACCACCCAGGGGGCAGGGGCCAGGCAACTGGGGATAGTTACATCTTTGTCCCCTGGGCCTGATGAACATTTCCTCATAGACATCCCTAAATCTATCTACTCTGCCATGCTCATTCCAGCCCATGGAAACTATAGCAAAGGTTTCTGTATATTTTCCCCATGTTTTTTAAAATTGTTACCAGTCTGGTCCTTTCTTACATGGTCTCTTGGTTTGTTTCATGTGTGAGAAACAAGCACTATTGTAATGGTAATCTCCTGCTTTGTTGGATAAGCTATAAAAATAATAACAGAATCTACTATGAAAAATATTCTTCTGAGGAGTGCTGCCCCCTTTCTTGGATTCTGTCCCATGGGACCCTTCTCCAGGCCCGCATTATCCCAGTTTTTCACTGGCTCCACCCCTGAGTCCTGTCCCCAACCCAATGGACTTCTACCACTCAGGGACAGGCTATGCTAGTCAGAGCTGGTGAGGGACCCACCTGCCAGTAGAATGCTCCACTCCTTAAATTCTGTATCCAAGGAGCACACTATCCCAGCTCCTTGATGGCCCACTGCTGGACCCCACCCAGAACCACTCAGGAGCAAGCCAGACCAATCAGAACAGGGGCAAGCTATACCAGCATAAACAGACTTTAGCTGCTCAGGTACAGGCCAAACCAGTCAGAAGAACAGCAACAGGCCACACCAATAAGAACAGAAGAGACCTGCTGCACCAAAGGCAAGCTAACCACCAGAAGGCCAACTCTCAACTAGACCTGAGGCCTAGGCCACAAAACCCAGATCAAAAAGACTAGAAAGAATAAACAGAAACAAAACTCCCATCCAACAAAGACAAACTCAGAAATCAGGGACTAGAATGAATCATCCCAAACCCAGATGCCCAAATAGCTAAAAACACAATCTACAACAGTAAAGGCAATATGGCTCAACTAGAGCTCAGCTATCCTAAGATAGCAATACCTGAATATGCCAATGCAACCAACACACAAGAAAGCAACCTTAAAACCATCTTTATGAAGATGATAGGGATCCTTTAAGAGGAAATGAAAAATTCTCTTAAAGAAATCAAGGGGAAAATATCAGTGTTTCCTTTCTCTATATAGTTGGACATAGAAATAAATTAGGAAAGAGACAAGTGGTTCAGTCAGATAGTGGGCAAATTAAGGGAATAAATCCCAAAAGAAATATAAATGCTACCGAACCAGAAAAAGAGACAAGCAAGGTAAGACTGAGCAGGAGACAAAGATCCACATGCTGGTCCAGGAATTTCTGCCCTAAACCTGGAGGAGAAAACAAGGCACAGCAAGCACAAGGCACCAAGGAAATGGGCTCTATTATAGCAAGCAAATACATGGTGGGGTAGAAAGAGAGAGAGGGTGTTACGTGTCCTGTGGAGAGAGGCAGACCTGAAGAAGTGAAGGTGGTGTGTAGTGGGTTAAAGTCCATGGCCTGCTTGCCTCCTAGGGACATGGGATACCAGGACATGAGCTGCTGCCAAAAGTCATATCTACAACCATGGCCCTGCCACAGCTGTGGTCTGTATTAATGCCTATGGTTCCTGTTACCACCAAACGCTGCAAGGATAGAGCTGCACAGAGTTAGACCCACCCCTTACTGGCTTCGATGCTAGGGAGAACTGGTCCTGTCCCCCATTGGCTACAGAACTGGAGAGAGTGAGTCACTGTACCTCACCTGGGCAGCATGACAGAACTTTGGTGGGGTTGCAGGTGAGCTGGTCCCGAGGGTGTAAGAGTAGGAGACCTGATCCCGTCCCCATCTGTCATGTTGTGACCTGGGTGAGGGAAAGATGCCCTTCCCCTTCACCTCTCACCACCTGTGCTGGGCAGAAGAGTTGACCAAAAAGAAACTGAAAAAAGAAATAATGGAATTAATAGACATTATGACTCAAATGGACCTAATATATATCTACAGAATATTTCACCCAAACACAAAAGAATATATCTTCTTCTCAGTGCTTCATGGAACCTTCTCAAAAATTGACCATATATTCAATCCCAAAGCAAGTCTCAATAGATACAAAAAAATGGAAATAATTCCATACATTCTATGAGACCACCATAGATTAAATTTGGAGTTCAGCAACAACACTGACTATAGAAAGGCCACAAACTTGTGAAAACTGAACAGTTCTCAGGCTACTTACCACTGGAAAGTGGTAAAAGGAAAAAAATAAAAAAATTAAAGACTTCCTAGAATTCAATGAAAATGAATGTACAACATTACACAAGGAAAGTGATGATAAAAGGAAAATTCATAGCATCATGTGTCTGCAGAAAGAAAAGAAAGAATTCTCATACTAGTGACTTAACAGCACACCCAAAAGCTCTAGAACATAAAGAAGCAGATATACCCAAGAGGAGAGGTCAGCAGAAAATAATCAAACTGAGGGTTAAATTCCATAAAGTAGAAACAAAGACAACAATGCAAAGAATCAATGAAACAAAGAGTTAGTGCTCCAAGAAAATCAGCAAGATAGACAAACTCTTATCCAGAGACACTATTCAAATTAACAATATCAGAAATTTAAAGGGGATATAGCAAGAGGCAATGAGAAATTTTTTTTAAAAAAAAATCATTAAATCATGTTTTAAAGATCTGTACTCCAAAAAAATGGAAAATCTGAAAGAAATGAACAATAATCTCCATAGATACCACTTATAAGAATTTAAATGGACCCATAACTACAAGGAAATAGAAGTAATCACTAAAAGTCTCCCAATCAAAAAAAAATTTCCCAGAACCAGATGGTTTTAGTCCAGAATTATATGAGACCTTCAAAGAAGAGTTAATACCAATACTCCTCAAATTATTCTACAAAATATAAACAGAAGGAACATTGCCAAATTCAGACTGCAGTAACCTTGATACCCAAACCACACAAAGACTGACCAAAGAAAAAGAATCACAAACTAATTTCACTTGTAAACATTGATGCAAAAATACTCAAAAAATTACCCACAAACCAAATCCAAGAATACATTAGAAAAATCAGCCACCATAATCAACTAAGCTTCATTCCAGAGATGTCAGGATGGTTAAAGATACAAAAATCTGTCAATGTAATCCATCATATAAACAAGCTGAAAAAAATAAAAACCACAAGATCATATCACTAGATGCTGAAAAGCCTTTAACAAAAAAATTTTAAAAAATTTATCATTTCATCATAAAAAGCCTTGAAGAGATTAGGGATACAAGGGACATACCTTGTACATCAATATACAGCAAACTGAGAGCCAACATCAAAATAAATGGAGAGAAACTCAAATGAATCCTACTTAAAATTAGGGACAAGACAAGGCTGTCTACCCTCTCTAAGTCTATTTAATATAGTACTTGAAATTTTAGATAGAGAAATAAGACAACTTAAAGAGATCAAGGAGGGTATAAGTTGGAAAGAAGTTCTTCCTGACACAGCTAGAGACCCAAAAACTGAGAGGGAGCTCATCCCTGACACTGACAATAGGGCTAGGACCCAGAGGCAAAATGTTTCAGAGACCTAGGGTAGAATCAAACACAAATGAAAAAAAAAGTCAATGAAATGATTCTTAATGATATTCTGTTATACCCATAGATTGATGCCTAGCCCAATTCTCATCAGAAAGACTTCATCCAGCAACTAATGGGAACAGATGCACAGAACCACAGGCAAAAACTAGGTGAACCTCAGGAAATCCTGTGAAAGAGAGCGAAGAAAGATAGTAGGGTCCAGTGGCATCAAGGGCTCACAAGAAAACACACAAAACGAATGAGCCTGGCCTCCCAGGGCCTCCGGAAGACAGAACCAACAACCAGAGAGCCTGCATGGGACTGATCTCAGCCCCCTGCTTGCTGTTCCTTTGGGACTCCTAACAGAGTGCAGGGTCTGTCTGATTCTGTTACCTGCATTTGGGACCCATTCTTCCTACAGTATGCCCTAATCCAGTCTTAATAGAAGAGAAGGTGCCTAATTTCTCTACAACTTGATGTGCCATGGTTAACTGATATCCACGGCAGACTTGACTAAATCTGAAGAGCAATAATGGAGGAGGCGGGGATTGGGGATGAGAGGAAAGGGAGGGAAAACTTTGATAGGGAGGTAAAAACAAAAAAAAAAGGAAATAAAATTTAATTAAGTTAAAACTGAGGGTGGACAACCATTCTTCTTGCCCTCAACAGTCTAGATCAGACCACATATCTACTCCTGAACCAACCAATCATTGTCAAATAAAATACAATTGAACTTGGATGTAGTTTTACAATGACATGTAAAGGGCACTCTTGGCTACCAAAGTACACGCACAAGAGTGCTGTACTTGTGGATCTTTTGAATGAAACATGGTAATTTCTATCATTTGTAGGCTTGATAATTTGAGCAAAATCGCCATTTCAACATTAGATCCTAGTACATACTTTTCAATGATACCATACTGCTTTTAAAAAGTTGCAACAAAGATGTGTTGAAGGAAGGTTGAAGGAGAAGGTCTTCGTGATCCAGTGGGGAAGGGGCTAGAGGGGAAAGGGAAACGGAAGCAGGTTCTCTGAAACAGAACTGGGATGAGTCTGGTAGATTGGATCTGGAGGAGCAGAAGGGAGGGTGAAAGTCTGTAGTCAGCCTAGCTGCTTCCAGGCAGGAGTGACCTTTGGGCTAGCAGGGAGTGATTTCAGGAGCTGGGAGCTAGGATAAAGCAATGAGTGGAGGGGAGGATCTGTGGGATCCATTGGAGATAGGGTCAGGGGAGGCTGGCACAAGTGTTCTGCTGCAGAGCTGGGAAGGAGAATGGAGAATTGAATCTCGAGGAACAGGCAAGTGAAGATATGCAGTCAGTCTACGTGATTCCTTGACAGGAGTGGCCTGTGAGGACTGAAAAAAAAATGAAACAATAACAATCCAACATACAATCCATAGAACCTCAGGGCTTAGATATAGAGTAAGGGACTAGAGGGTACAGATAGATTTCATTACAAAGGGGAAATAGAACAAAGGATTATTATGAATTGGTATGGATTGGAATGGGAAAATTAAGTACTGAGAAAAGGAGGAAGGAATACTGAAAAAGACAGCTAAAATGAAGTACCATTTAAGGAGTAGTAATAAAATTTAATACATTAGAAGATTTTTAAGATAAAGCTTATATGAAGATGATCTGAAAGAAATGGCCAAATAATAGGGAAGACAGAACCATAGCAGGCCATCTGTTGTCACCAAATGAAGCTTTCAGACTGGGATAAGTTTTTGGCCAAAGAGGTCCCATAGGAATCCAAAACAACTCAGGCTGCTGCCAAAACTTTAGGTTGCTCTCCACAAACTGACAGCCCCATTGCAGAAGATAATGCTTACACAACTCATTGACTATTGGAGAAATAAAGCTGGGAATTACATTGAGCCTTTACCCCTACTTGCTATCATACTTGGTACTCTGCATATGACCGAAGGAGAAGCATAAGCACTAACCCAGCCACAAAACCTTTGATCTAAAACAATGTCCTACCTGCAAGATGTCCTAGGGCAATGGTGGCATGAAGCTTGTAGGAATGACCCACCACTAACAGCTGATTTGACTTAAGGCCCACTCCACAAGATGGAAGCCATATCGAACACTGTGTGGTGACTAGATAACTCAGAAACATGGGATAAAACCAAATGCTACTGGCCTTAAAAAAATGCAGTGAAAATAACTCCTAATGACTTCCTATAATACTCATACATCAGTGCCTTATTCAACCATCGTCAGAGAAGCTTCCTCCTGCAACAGATGGGAACAAATAGAGATAACCTAAGCTAGACATTACAGAGAGGGAGAGAGACACAGAAAGAGAAAGATGGAGAGACAGAGAATGAGAGAGAGACCTTGGAACATACATCTCTAAAGAAGATGTCCCAAACAAATCCCTCCCCTTCAAGCTCAGGGAACCCTGAGGAAAAGGAGATGGAAAGAGTCTAAGAGCCAGAGGGGATGAAGGGCACTGGGAGAACAAGGCCCTCTGAAACAACTGAGCAAAGCTCATTTGAACTCACAGAGACGGACAGATAATGTACCAAGTCCTCTTTGTATATATTATAGCATTCTCTCTAGTGCTTTCATGGGACTCTTGAGTGTGTGAGTGGGTGGTTCTCTGATTCTTGTGCCTTATCTTGGTCTCTTTTCCTTATGTTTGTCTGCTTTGTCTAATTTCAACGTGATAGTTTTTTTCATTCTAGCTTTTTGTATATTATATTGTCATGTTTGGTTGTTATCTTTTAGGATCCTAGTCTTTTCTAGTGAGAGACAGAAAGAAAGTGCATCCAGATGGGAGAGAAGTTAGGGTAGAGTTGGGGGGAGTAGAGCAGAGGGAAACTGATTTAGAATGTATTGTGTGTGAAAATAATCTATTTTCAATAAAAGTGAAAAACAAGTACATTAGATAAGTAGATAGATAGATGATAGATAGACAAATGATACACAGATACATGGATGATGGTAGATAGATAGATAGATAGATAGATAGATAGATAGATAGATAGATAGATAGATAGATAGATAGATAGATGATAGATAGATAGATGATAGATA
>NC_022035.1:9068010-9099409 GCF_000317375.1 Microtus ochrogaster | reverse complement strand
GATAGATGATAGATAGATAGATAGATGATAGATAGATAGATAGATAGATAGATAGATAGATAGATAGATAGATAGATAGATAGATAGACAGACAGATAGATAGATAGATAAGGAAGTTTTTTGTGAAGTTGAGATGATGTAGGTGAAGATATGTAAACAGAACAGAATCTGGGTTTGAGAAGATGTGTTCAGAAATGTTATTTATTTACTTGTTTGTTTTTTGTTAGAAATATCCCTCAAAAAGTTGCTTATTACTAAAAGCAAATGAATCAAAACTTTTGAGATTCTGACTTAGAACACTCTAGAAAACTAAGAAAACTCAAAGCAAAGTATGTAGTGTGATGTTGGTATGCACTAGGAACGTTTATATTCTACAGACTGTGAAGAAAACGCAGACCTGCCAGGAAATAGAAGAGAGCGACAAGCAATCCCTACAGCAGCTTTCTTCCCATGTAGTTCCTACTGCTTCTCCTCACTACATGCGCTCTCTCTTGTCTGTTAAATTGTAGTTTCAGCAAGTAATCTGTCTTATTTTGCCTTTGTTGTTGCTGTAATAAAGCACCATGACCAAAAGTGGCTTTGGGACGTTGCAAGATATAGTCCATCATTGTAGGAAGCAAAGGCATAATTTCAAGGCATGAGCTTGAAGAAGAAGCCAATAGATGAACAGTCTACTGACTTGCTACCAGGCTTCTTACAAAGAACAGGCCAGCATGTTTACGCTCAGTACCTATCACAGAGTCTGGGTCCTGGTACACCAATTAGTGGTCAAGAACTTACCCAGAGACCAATTAAATGGCAGCAGTTCTTCAACGGAGATTGCTTCTTCCCAGATAAGTCACATTTGCAGTGAAGATTTGGCCATCATGTCTTCCCTTTGTGGTACTTTAAATATTCTACAAGCTTTTCTATTGGTCAAAAATATATTAACTATCATAATATGCTAATTACAAGCCAGTATTTTGCATTACCTATGACTGCAACAGTAACATCAATAAGTTGATATTAATGTCATCATTTGAAAATGTGAACCAACCTTGATAAAATTATAGTCATTTAGCTCATAACTGTTGGGATAAATCTTTCTGGTTCCACAAATAATTCAGCGTTTCCCCATTATAATTCTAAGATTCTGGAATATTTCTAACTTACTTATTTGCTTTGTTTTATCAAAGCACCGTGAAATTCTCTCTTCCCCTAAGTGAAAGCCATAATGATCAGCTACAAAATGGTTTTATGTTTCCATATTAATGTATTAAAAATATCTTTTCTCTATTTTTTAGTTCTCTGTTTTTCCTTCTTCCTCTATGATTTTCTTTAAAATTCATCCCTCAGACTTTTGCTCTCAGCATTTTTAATCCAATTTCTCTTTGAGGTTTTCTTTCTCTAACCCATGTCCTGTCAAATCTCATGCTTCTAAATGCATGTTGCCACTTGAATGTCTCCCTTTTCCATCAGAGTCTGTGTGTCTAAACTGATTTCATTGCCTGCCTTTCCAAGGTGGTGCTAACCTCCCAACTCCCTCAAACTGTATTGTTTGCCCTTATTATCTGCACTTAGAGCCTCAAAACTGTGTTCCATGTTTCTTTTCTATCTCCCTCCCCTGGAAGTCCTCACTCTGAGCACGTTGTCTCCCTTGACAATAAGCTTTATTTTGCTTCTTCCTTTCAATTTTTATCTTACTATTAAGCAAAAAGTAAATAAATATAAGATAAATTGACATAAAAGCAAACACAAGACTTTTGACAGTTCCAAAAGTACAGGAGGAACTTCTAGTACAAATCAGTTCTTGGCCAGCCTCATGGGGAATATAGGACCTCAAGGTCCTGAGGAAGGATGAAGTATACAGAAGCAGAAGAGATAAAGACAGCACCCTAGTAGTGATGGGATGATCTTCCCTTGCATCCTCTGCTTCTTGTTGAACTCTTGGCATGAATTCAGGACAAAAACACAAGAAGGAGACATATTTAACACTAACTCCACCATTAATTGATTGTGAATTGTAGTCTGATTAACATACATCCAAGGATATATTTACTTTTATATAAAAAAACAAAGGTTAGTAGTTGTTCCTACTTCCAAGCTGCATGCCTGTCAAGTACAGCTGATCCATGACTACTAATTAGAAAGTCATAGGGTTTTTTTCAAAGACCATGGGAAGCACATTTAAATTGCCTTAGAAAATATGATACTTTTCATAGATCAATTGGTATAGATTATGTAGTCCTAGAAATGCATGCTATTCAACTACAATTGAAAAAAATGGAAGAATTTATGTTTTGTTTAAAATTTTTTTAGTTCTATGAACCTATCAATATTATTCTATGCTTTTCTCTCAATATTTTGATAGTTTTTTTGAGAATTTCATATATTAGTACCTGACCTACATAACTCATACCTACCCTCTCCCTCTTTTAACTTCCCCCTCTCTCCTCCTAAATTCATGACCTTTTCTTTATTGTTACACAAATGTGTATATATATATATATATATACATACATACATATGCACATATATACATATAACCTATTAAGTGCATTTAGATTTGCTCAAATGTATATATGTTCATGGCTGATTTTTGAAATTAGAAAGTCGTTGTGGGAGTTCATCTCTAGAATAACCACACAAGCATTTTTCTTCTTGCTGAGAATTGTTTTCTTTTTCTTGGGCTTTCTGATTCCATATGAATTTTCCTTTTTCTATGAAGAATGTTGTGTGGTTGTTGAGTAACACTGAACTGAGTGTGTCAACTGTTTTTGATGGAGTGGTCATTTTCATAGTCTCATAATTTCATATGCATAAGCATGGATGCTGTTTCTGTTTACTTCCTCAAGCTCTTTCTTTTGAGATGTAAAATTTTTATTGTAGAGATCTCTTGCCTTCTTGGTTATATTAAGTTATAGATATTTTTAAGACTGTTTCTCAGTGTATTGTTGTGATGCGTAGAAAAGCTATTCTTTTTGTGATGGGGACTTACCGTCCAACTTTGGGGGGTGTAAATTGATTTTCTATCCTGCCATTGTGCTGAAATTATTCATCATTCCTGGAATTTTCTGGTGGAATTTTAGGGTTGCTTGTGTATAATTCCATATCATCTGCAAATAGGAATAATTTGTCTTCTCTTTCTATTCCTTCAATTTCTTTTTGTTGTCTTATTATTCTAGCTTGTTCTTCTTTTTCAAGTACTATTTTGAAAGGAAGAGGGAGATAGGGAGTAGCCCTGCGTTATTCATAATTTTGTTGAGATTGCTTTGAGCTTTTTTTCCATTTAAAATGATGTTGGCTCTGGGTTTGTTATATATAGCTTTGATTATGTTGGCATACAGTCCTCTCAGTCCTGGTCTCTCTAGCAACTTTATTAAGAATTAATGTTGTATTTTGTCAAAGGCTTTTTCTCACCTATCGAGTTGGTCATATGGTTTTGTCTTTAACCCCATTCACATGATTTACTATTTATTGTTTTATGTGTGCTGTGTCATACCTGGGTCTCTGAGATAAAGTTGCTGATAACAGTTGTTGATAATTGCCTCTATTTGGCATAAAAGAGTTTTATTGAGGATATTGATATCTGTGATCATTAATAATCTTAGTTTGTAACTTTCTCAGATTCTTGTGTCTTTCACAGGTGGATAATCTTTTTGATATTTGCTTCTATTTGGCATAAAAGAGTTTTATTGAGGATATTGATGTCTGTGATCATTAATAATCTTAGTTTGTAACTTTCTCAGATTGTTGTGTCTGTCACAGGATGGGAGTATCAGAATAATACTGGTTTCATAGAAAGATTTTGAAGAGTGCCTTCTCCTTTTATACATTTGAATAATTTAATAGTGTTGGTTGCAAATGTTGTTTGAAGGTCTATGACTATCCAGAACCAGGCTTTCTTTATTTTTTTTAGCCATAGGATCTTTTATTATTATTTTTTCTTATTATTTGTTATGGGTCTTTGTTAGTTACTTTTCTATAGCAGAAAACACCATTACCAAGGGAAGTGATGAAAGGAATCACTTATATGGCTTATATTTCAGAGGGCTAGAGTCCATGACTGTCATGATGGGAAGCATGTCAGCAGGCAGGTAGGCTTGCCACTGGAGCAGAAGCTGAGAGCTGACATCCTGATCCACAAACACAACACAGATAAAGCAAAGTGGTAATGAAATAGGCTTGTGAAACCTCAAAGCTCACTGCCAGTGACATACCTATTCCAACAAGACTACAACATCTAATCCTTTCCAAATAGTTTTACAACTAGGAACAAAATTTTCAACTATATAAGCCTACTAGGGGCATTGCTGTTCAAGGCACCACAGAATCTGTTTAGGTTATTGATCTCTTCTTGGTTTAGCTGTAGTGACTTGAATGAATATAGAAATTTATGCATTCCTTTTGGACTTTACAACTTATTTGAGAACAGATTATAATATAATATATATAATATATAACATATAATGTATAATATATATAATATATAATATCCTAGATTTCTTTAGCATCTCTGTAACATTTCCCTGCTCAGTTCTGATTCTGTTAATTTTGAGTAAATATTTATGCAGTATTCCAAACATGATATTAAACCATTATATAAATAGAAAAAGTCCAATGATAGTATGCCTCCTTCTAATATCTTTTATTTTCCTTTTTCAAAATGATTTTCCTTATCATATCCATGTTCTGATAAGGATTTTAATATTCTCCCAGTGATTAAATATCTATTAGATTACTGTCTTAAAGAAATATAAAATGCCCTTTGCATCTCAAACTGACAGGATGTAATATAGGGAAGTAGAGTAAATGGTTTTTGTTTCATAAATTCCCCACAAGGTTGCCATCAGTAACCTGTATGTAAACATAGGCAATTCCCAACCTCAGAACACAAAGGTTACTGACTCTCCTATGGATGAAGACATTTCTCAGTGCTCACAATGTTCGTGACTTTGGATTCCAGGGCAGCATTCTCTTTCCAGTCAAAACAAAAGTTAAATAAAATAAAATGTAATGTTTCCTTATTATGACATAATCTACATTCTAAAAATAAAATACAGCAAATGTAGAAGAAATTGTTTGAAGATTCCTCTGGGATTCAGCAGTGTTAGTCAGGAACTGTATTTTTATATTTTTCATAATATTAATAAAAAGAAAGTGGGAATTTAAGATTCAAAACATCATGTTCTCAATTGTGCTGTGCTAGTTTGTTTTAGCTGTCAACTTGACATAATTGAGAATCATCTAGAAAGGGAGTATTGAGAAATTATCCAGATCAGGTTTTATATGCAAAGGATTACCTTGAGTGGTTATTCACATAGAAGATTCAGTTCACTGTGGGTGATAGCACTCCCTCGAAGGGATCCTGAACTGTGTAAGGTGGGCAGGGAAAAGCTACTGAGCAAGCAGGTTGGTGAAGGGCAGATTATTTGTTGCAGGCAGGAAGGAATAAAGGCTGTCAGGAGGCTGAATACTGCTAATATTTGAGAAGGTAAGACACAGAGGTGCAGGAGAAGCAAGGCGGTCTGAGAGTTCGCAACGTCTTGAAGGGCCATGATGAAGAATCTCTATTTTATTCTACACACAAATGGAAAGTTACTGAAGAATGAGATTATTAGAGCCTTCGTAAACAGTTGTCACTTCTGTTTGGGAGTGTAGTAAGGGAGAGGAGAAAATGACATACTTCAAGGTAAGCAGGAACATGGTTAGATGGAGAGGTCTTGTCTTGAGGATAAGGTAAGTGTAGCAGAGATGCACAAAGCTTCGCATATTTGAAAGAAGGAATCTTCACAAACTTGCTGGTAGATGTTTCTGCAAACATGTCAGAAATGATATTTCTAATTTTATGAACTACAGGCGAAAACTAGAGGGAAGACAAATTCAAGTGGAAAAATTCATGAGTTCTATTTTGGATTTATTAAACAAGTAGATCTCAAACTCTCTAATTCTGTGACTTTTAATATAGTTCCTCAAGCTGTGGTGACCCAAACCATAAAATTATGTTCATTTCTACTTCATAGTTGTAATTTTGCTGCAGTTTGAATTGCAATGTACATATCTATTTGCTGATGGCAGTAGGTGACCACTGTGAAAACGTCATTTGACCTCCCACACACAGGTAGAGAACCACTGTACTAAACATAAATGACTTAGTGACAATCAAGTCTGTCAAGTAGATAGTTAATTACTGTAATGATAATGTAAGAACATCTAATTACAAAGCACTTTTAATCCATAAAAAGTACTTTACTTGACATGAATGAAATCATTTCCTCCTCAAAACAGCTTATGAAGCAATTTCATTATTGGACTTACTTTATCAAAGAAATCTCAGGAGCAAACAGAGTAGGTGACTGAGTTAAAACTATTGACCTGGCAGTCCAGCCTGAATATTACACACTGCATTGCTGCATCTTAACTTTTATATTCTCTTGGACCTATGACAACAGATTCAGTAGTAAATAACTGTGTATGAGTTATGTTTCAGTTTATGAACATTTTTATGAAAATGTGCTTGTTGAGCACTTTCGAAGTACTCTCAAGATCATCATAATATGACAAATAGTAACCACAGTTATCAAGAAAACTAAATGTACAAGAAAGCTAGGAGGGCATGGAGTGGCAATGAGTATTATTGTACATTTAAAAAAATGGTCAGGGATAGTCTTTCTGAGAAGGTGGCAATTGAGGAAAGAGATGTTGGAAACTGAAGTGCAATGTATGCCTGTAATAGACTTAAAGAACTATCCCAGACATAGCAAATAAGATTAAAAAAAAACTTGGAGTCTCAAACATTAATTAACAGAAAGTCTGTCTTAGTTAGTGTTTCTATTGTTGCAATGAAACACCACAACCAAAAGCAAATTGTGAAGAAAGGGGTTTAATTGGCTTACATTTTGACATCAGAGTTCATCACTGAAGGTAATAAAGACAGGAATTCAAAGAGAGCAGAAACCTGGAGGCAAGAGCTGATGCAGAGGACATGGAGGGATGCTACTTACTGATTTCTCCTCATGCCTTGCTCAACCTGATTTCTTGTAGAACCCAGGACTACTAGCCCTGAGATAGTACCACCCACAATGAGCTGGGCATTCCTCCATCAATCACCAATTAAGAAAATCCCTTAAAATCTTGCCCACATCCCAAAGTTACAAAGACATTTTATGAATTGACATTCTCTCCTCTCAAATGATTTTTAGTTCATGTCAAGTTGACATAAAACTATCCAGCATAAAGCCATATCCTGATTTTTGCCTTTGATACAGCTTCTATTTGTCTCCAATGTGCATGGCCCATCTTGTGTCTTATTTCGAGAAGTGAAAAAATGATGTATAGAATTAGGTTCTTAGAATGCCTGCCTGTTATCATTGGCTAGAATTCGTTCCTGACAAGGGCTCTGAGAAAAAAAATCTAGAGTAGCTAGTAAGATGAAGTTCTGGGTTCAAACTGTAGCAAAGAAGACACGAACTGAGTGGGCACTGCTTTAAGCACTCACCGCTTAGCACCTCTGTCTTGTGGACTTTAAATTACTCGCCTTAGTTGGATCCTGGGTTTCCCTAGAGAGAGAATTCCAACCAACACAAAAATATCTCCCAGAACCTTCCCACAGTGGGAAAGAGGACCTGGGACTGCAGTTCCCCAAGGGTTAGGTGCAGGCCTTTGAGAAGGGGACAAGAGAACAAGAAATAATAAGGGCCACCCTGGGAAAAAAAATCCATATTTCTTTATTCTAAAAAAAAAAAGAAAGGAAGGAAGGAAGGAAGGAAGAAAGAAAGAAAGAAAGAAAGAAAGAAAGAAAGAAAGAAAGAAAGAAAGAAAGAAAGAAAGAAAGAAGAAAAAAAAAAGAAAAGAAACATGAGAGTCCACATCTACCCATGCTGTTTCTAGAATCTCTGGGATGTTCCAGGATATACAGTCTATCTGAGACAAGCTTTCTCATTTGCCCATTTGTTTCTTTTGTTTTGTTTTTTCATAGGACAGCATCTCTTGGAGCCCACACCAGCCTTGAACTTGCTTTGTACCTAAAAATAAAATCATTTTGAGCTCCTGTCTCTACTTTCTTCTGCTTGAATTATAAGCACAAATTATGACTCCAGGCTGACAAAAATCCATCCTCCAGGCGAAATGTGTGGTTCTTGGTGGCTCTCCACCAAGAAATAATCTGCACACCTCAGATTGCTTAGCCAGTTTTCTACTTTGTTTGGTAACTGTGAACATTGTTAATATTATTGGAACTGGAAACAGGCTGTGTTCTTTTCACTGTTTCTCCTTTCTGACAACCTCAGATTAAACTCTCCCTTGAGCCCCGGCCCTTAAACAGACTTTGCTCACCTCAGAATTTACTGTCGTGGTTTTCAGATGCCAGCTGTATACCTGCTTGCAAAAATGGGCTTGCTAATGCCAAGTTGTCTGTCACTGTACATTCTACTGGTCCTTACGATAAAGGCTCTTCACAATGGATCATTTGCCAACAACTTGACAATGACTCTAGAAGTAAATCTTACCTTACAGACTGGATTTTCTGTTTTTCAGCATATATTGTGACAAGATACTACCTTATCCCAGTAAATGTAAATATTTCTAAAATGTTCTTTGCTCTGGCCTGGTGGAGCAAAGTTTTAACCCCAGTTCTCTGGAGGTAGAAGAAGGTGGAGCTCTGTGAGTTCCAGGTAATCCTTTTCTACACAGTGAGTCCCAGGCCAGCAAAGGCTACAACGTTGTAACAGGGCGCCAGACCATAACACAACTGACTCCACTGTGTAAATACCATGCAGGCTGTATGGTATTTACATAACTCAGTACATAGACAGCACCACCTGCCAAAGCAAAAGCAAAGGCCTAATCTGTCATAGTTCATAATTCTGGGAAAGTCTCTAAATGTGCTAATCTTGTTTTTTGGCCTCTGGAGTTGTACTTCTGGCTAACTGTTCTTGTTAACAGAAGTGTGTCAACCCAGATCATGGGATTTTGTGTGTAAAGGCTCACCTTGAGGAAGACTCAGTGCTACACTGGGATCCAAACACTGGCTAACTAGTAAAGACTTTCTATTGGCTTCATCCACATGCAAGCAATCTTCTCTAGTGAATATTCCAAACAAAGTAAGGCCTATATCATTTTAACAAAGAAGAAGATGAACAGGAAAAAAGGAAAGAAAGAGAAATGGAGAGAAAGAAAAGAAAGTGCATTTTCATTATATCCATAAGAAAAAGGGATCAGATCAGGACTAAAGAAATATAAAAAATTATAAACTAGTGTTTGAAATAAAATTTGTTCATATAAAGTAGGTGACAGAGAAATAACTTTAAAGAGTAATATTCCATAACTATCTGCTACTCTGATATTTACAATATTATAACAAAGAGGTATCAGGGACCATAGGTCCCAACGTAGAAAACTATTTTTCCTAACTGGACCAATATGGAGGCACGAGAAATAACCAGACACAGTTTACACAGTCATTACAGAAGGGCTTCTTAGGCTTCTCTCCATCCTGAAGATCGACCCGCATTTATTATACAAAATATCTTTTATCCCTCCCCCCCCACCATAACCCAAGGTGGATATCTCATTAATATTCTCTTTTCAGGGGACTCAGGGCTAGGGAAACACCTGCAACTCAGTCATCAGCTTCAGCAAACATCTCTCCCCAGACAGTCTACATTTTTAACAAAGGCGAAAGGAGAAGTACATCCTGGCTTTTGTTAGGGCAGTGACAGCCTGTCTGCAGGGCTATGTGACCACCTCAGGTGGGGCTTATGGATTTAGAGCCTAGCCTAGCAGCCACACCATATAGAAATATGGGCCGACAAAAAGGTTTAACAAGAACATAGTTACTTAGACACTATTTCCCAAGCAAGTCAGGTAGTGTTTTTGAAGACATTTTTATGATATTGTACTTCATATCTCAGCCAGTGGTTTAACTCCTAGAAACCTATTCTGCCAAGAAGTATCCTCCCCAAAAAGAAAGATACTCACTCATTTGGGCTTTACACTTCACATTAAAAATTAAAATTATATGAATTGTGTTAATAGCGATAACTATATGAATTATTATGCATATTAGAGAGTATAATTAGTAATGAAAATGGGAAAAGGCCAAAATATGTGTAATGAGATTCAATGGTATCTATTACTTTCTGGGAGAGAAAGATGGTTTTCACTAAGAGTATAGACCAGGTAAGTCAGCCACTCTCCAGTGAAAGACCACATATCTAGGAAAATTTGAACAAATTTGTCCTGAAGGATTTTTTAAAAGAATACAAAATGGGTGGGTATGGAAAGCGAAGTGAATCGTGGAAGCATTGGGAGAGTGGACTGGTGAAAATCAGAGCACATTTGAATTCTCAAAAAACCAATACAAAATTGTACATGTACAGAATCTTTCTAATTTTTTAAAGAAAAATAAGTCAACCAGCTTATTGTACACCCTCATTTATACTTAGAAAAACCTGGGATGTGAGTGAATTGGAGAGTGCTCCATCAGTGTAGGAGACAGGGGTTGAGAGCTACTTACTGTTTTCAGTTTTCTAAATGCTTTAATCATCCTCTTCTGTACGAGCCGATCGGGAAAGACTTTCTCATAGTGTGTGTTTGAAGTTCAAATTGTCTAGACAGGAAGCTTAAGGAACAAGTAAGAACTAGCCATGATCCAGACTGAAAGTCACATGACTGGCCCAGCACATACATGTAAAGTTTCTGCTTTCAGATCTGGAGTTCTGTGAACTCCTGTGACTCGGGAAGGCTGGGGTGCATTGCTTTGCTGTTGCTATCATTGTGGGTAGTCATAAGGCTTCACTAAGTTTGGTAATCACAGACTGGCATCATCTCCACATATCTTTTATGTATGCCACAAAATGGTCAGAGGAATAAATGTAGAGAGGAGAACTGAAAATCCTGGAATACGCCCAGCTGTATGAGTAAAAAGATTACCTTATATACAAAAACCAGGTGATGGTTAACCAAGAGAGCCAATAAATTAATAAATGAAATTTCAGTCCAGTGCTCCAATGTGGGTCTCTGTCTCTGTCTCCTTTCATCTCCTGATGAAGGTTAATATTCAGGAGGAGACCTATATGTTTTTCTTTGGGTTCACCTTCTTATTTAGCTTCTCTAGGATCACGAATTATAGGCTCAATGTCCTTTATTTATGGCTAGAAACCAAATATGAGTAAGTACATCCCATGTTCCTCTTTTTGGGTCTGGCTTACCTCACTCAAAAGCACGGGACTGAAATCTCAAGGTCCAAATCAGGAGCAGAGGAGAGAGAGCACGAGCAAGGAACTCAGGACTGCGAGGGGTGCACCCACACACTGAGACAATGGGGATGTTCTATCGGGAACTCACCAAGGCCAGCTGGCCTGGGTCTGAAAAAGCATGGGATAAAATCGGACTCGTTGAACATAGCAGACAATGAGGACTACTGAGAACTCAAGAACAATGGCAATGGGTTTTTGATCCTACTGCACGTACTGTCTTTGTGGGAGCCTAGGCAGTTTGGATGTTCACCTTACTAGACCTGGATGGAGGTGGGTGGTCCTTGGACTTCCCACAGGTCAGGGAACCCTGATTGCTCTTTGGGCTGATGAAGGAGGGGGACTTCATTGGGGTAGGGGAGAGAGATGGGAGGCGGTGGCAGGGAGGAGGCAGAAATCTTTAATAAATAAATAAATAACAAAAAAAAAGAAAAAGAAAAAATTAATAAATGAATGCGCATTGATTTACCTTTGTGGCCAAAACCTATTTCTATGAATAAATAACACAAATAGTAAACATGTTTTTAAAATCACCATCATGATTCTTTTATTTAGCTTTGTGTGCTCTTCTATACACACTGAACAATACTCTTTGCCCCAGACAAATCTCTGTACAGAAGTCAAAAGGAAATGTAGTTGTCCTTTGAACCTGAACATTTAGCTTTTGATTTTTTTCTCTTAATTACATTATTCAGTGCTAGCCAACCTATTTTGTACTCTGCTCTGTCTGAGCTCTATTTCATTATTAACAACAAGCATATATATATATATATATATATATATATATATACCAAACTGTATAAATTAGAAGATTGAAGTTTGCATCCTGACTAAGCATCTTCTAATTGTGTGTGATTGTGTGTTTTGAATAACACTCTCTAGTCTCAGTATCCTCATCTGATACAGAGTTAATGATGGCTCTCCCCTTTATCCTGGAAAGCACACACGCCAAAGTGCATTACAAAACAGTCTCCCTTGAAAATGTAATCACATGTTTACTCATTCTATGTAATATAGTGATTTCTTTTTTTTTTCAGCTCTTGTGCTCAAATTCAAGACCATGAGCATGTTGCACAGGCATTGAGCCACACCCTCAGTTTATGATA
This sequence comes from Microtus ochrogaster, assembly GCF_000317375.1. Lineage (NCBI taxonomy): Eukaryota > Metazoa > Chordata > Mammalia > Rodentia > Cricetidae > Microtus > Microtus ochrogaster. Next base: position 9,087,069 of record NC_022035.1, on the reverse strand, counting down.
ATGAAAAATACAAAAGATACTGCATTGCCAATCTCAAATTTGAAATCAGCTACTTTTGTGAAAGATTTATAGCATCCATAAGCAATATGAATCTACACACTTACCTCAAAATTTTCTATGTTGTCAGGAAACAGAAAAAAAATGAACAAAAGTCTGTGAGTAGGTAGAATGAAACAAGAGACCCAAAACCAAAGCTCCAACATGATGCTACCAGAAGTTCAGTGAATAGGACAGTGAGAAAATCTTTATGAAGGAGAATCTTGAGCACTGTACATAAATGCAATAATTAAACTCTGGGACTCTCCTCTTAAATTATAGAAAAGTCATTTCTGTGGGGAATTCCTTAGGTTGATTGGTTTCCGTGGTTGTTTTTAGTCCAGAGTTGCTATTATAAAATCTTAACAGTGGCAACCTGTGCAAAAATTGTTCTTTCAGCATACATTTTTGGAAGTATGCCTTCTAACAAATTCTATAAATTGGGAGGAATTTTATTATGTGAAATATCATTGGCCTTACAACCATTCTTGTTCATCAATTGTATAATTGTTCTACACCAGGAAGATAGTTCAGCAGTATACTGAACTACTAAACCTGATGACCTGAGTTTAATACCCAGATCCTGCAAGTTGTCCTCTGATGAAGCTCAATTAATAAAAACTCAGGAAGTCAGAAAGTGGGGTTCAACCTGAAGATCCCCAAAACAAAACAGCCAGACATTTCCTCTTAGCGTGACCTCAGTCTGAAATGGCAATCCTACCTCCTGGAGTCTCAAAATGAGGTTATGTTGAGAGCTGTTTTCCCACTTTTATAATCTACTCTGGGACTGAGATTAAAAGTGTCTACCACCTTGAGAAAATTACAAAACAAAACAACAACAAAAAATGACAGAAACAGCTGATTGCCTGGACAGTCACCCAAAGTTCCTCTGCAAAATTGGGGCATCCATCTTTGGCCTACAGGCCTACCATATTTGACACACTTTTCTGAAAAGCAGGATATTTTTTTCTTGCTTGTCTAATTAGGACAGCATAATGTCAGCAGTCGACGCAAGGGCATTTCCTCACCCAATGGCTAACTTTTGCCACAAAGAAAGTAAACTCCATGTGGAGTTTACTTCAATGCCCATTATCTTCTCTGAAGTAGATTGGTGCTACCAGGAGCAGACATGTCCCATTGTCATAAAAAAGAAGAACCTAGTTTCTTAAAATATCTTAAGTGCTATATTCTGTAGATCTTTGAAGTGTTTGAAGATAAACTATCTATCTTAATTATATTTTTGTTTGACCTTGAAAACATACCTAATGTGACTAAAAGTTTGATTATACTAGGTGATTAACTACTAAACTATATTTCTTTATTATCCTAAGTAGTTGATAATAATAATTTTCAAGGATTAGATATATGCATTACATTGTTAAATAAGCTGTATAGGTATAATACTTTGAACGAGATTAGAAATGTATGTACAATACATTTTTAAAAAATTAATCTTACATTTTTATCAATGTACAAAAATTGCATATAATATACAGAAGTAAAACCAATGAAAAACATTTAAAGCTAATAGTTGCTTTTAAAAAGTAGATTCAATTATCTACTTTTCTAACTTATCATATTTATATCTCCTTTGTATTTCTCTTTTCCAAAGGAAATCCCTGAGCCTACAAATTTATACCCAATCCTAAACCAGTTATAATAAACCCCTAGTTGATGTCCCTAACTTTGAGGACAAACTTTGTTGAGAGAGGGAATGTTGTCTTCTAAAAACTAAAGTATAGATCAAAGAAAGAATATTAAAAGCTGCAAGGTGAAAAGAGCAAATAACAAAAAAAGAGCAAATAACATATAAAGAAAGATCTAATACAAAAAACATCAGACCTCTCAGTGGAGAGTTTAAACCAAAGGGTCTGGATATATGTTCTACACACGTTAACAGACCACAGGTGACAACCCAGACCAATATACCCAGCAAAACTCTCAATCACGGTAAGTGAAGAAAGTATAATATTCTGTGATAAAACCAAATTTAAACATACAGATAATGAAATCAAAAGAATAGGGAAAATCCCATATCACAACAATGAAACAATGAAAACCAACAAATATAGTTCATTCTAAGGCTGAACATCAGTGATCTCAATTCCCCAATAAAAAGACACAGACTAACAGAATGGATTCAAAAACATAATCTATCCTTCTGCTTCATACAAGAAACATTCATTATCATTAAGGATAGACAGTCCCTCAAAGTAGAAAGATGGAAAAAAATCCCAAGCAAATGAACCTAAAAAAGCAAGCTGCTGTAGATATTTTAATATCTGACAAAATAGACAAGCCAAAACTAGTCAGAAGAGATAAGGAAGGACATTACATATTCATCAAAGAAAAAGAACAACAAAAGGAGACTACAATTCTAAATAGCTATTCACCAAACACAAAGACACTCAATTTAGTAAAAAAGAAGCACTATTACATCTAAAATCATATACTGAATCTTACATTGATAGTGTGTGACTTCAGTAGCCCATTCTTGCCAATAGACAGGCCATCTAGACAAAATTAAACAGAGGCATACTGGACCTAACTGAGATTATAAAGCAAATGAAGCTAACAGATACATACAGAGAAATTTACCCAAACTTAAAAGAATGAACCTTCTCAGCATCACATAGAACTTTTGAAAAATTGATTGAATAATTGGACACAAAGCAAGTCACAGTAGATGCATGAAATTTGAAGCAACACCCTGCATCCTATCTGAACACCATGGATTAAAGTTGGGTATCAATAACAACAGAAACAGCTGAAAGACTCCAAATGTATGGAAGATGAACCAGTCTCTACTGAATGAAAAAAAAGGTCAAGACATAAATTAGAAAAGAAATTAAAACTTTCTAGAAGTGAATGAAAATGAAGATACAACACACACATATGGGATTCAATGAAATTGATTCTAAAAGTTAAGTTCCTATCACTAAGTGCCTACATAAAATAAATAATTGGAGAGTTTTCGGCTCTGTATGGAAACCCAAAACCCAGAATAGCTAAAACAGTTTGGAATACTAAAGAACAAAAGGGGTTAATCCACCCTCCAAGGTATCAAGTCATACTATAGAACTATAGAAATCCAAACAGCTGTTAAGTAGATGTTAAGGGACTAGGCCTAGAGAGATAAATCTCCCTAGAAAGGGGAAATAGAATAGATAGTTATAGTAGATATGCAGGGGACGCAAAGAGGAGAATGTGACAGGGTTGGGGAGAAAAGAGAGGACAGGGATGGGAATACAAGGACAGAAAGCTAAAACTACGGGTCATTTGAAAAGTTGTAGGTTGTATAGAAGCCCAATAGAGTAGAAGCTTCCTACAAAATACAAATTTATGAAGGTGGCCTAAATAAAATTCCAAATAATGGAGAAGACCAAGCCTAAACTGAAAATCTCTTCTCACAAAATTAAACTTCTAATACCAGGAATATGATATATCTAATCAAGTTCATGACCAAAGAGTTCTCCTTGGAACCACAAAATAGTACAGGCTACTGTCAAGGCTCCTGGTGACTCTCCACAAATTTAAGGGAAATCCCTATAGAAGACAACACCCACAAAGCTTATTGAACATGGGAGAAGTCAAACTGTTAACTACATAGAGTTTTCGTTCCTGAGGACTAGTATTTTAGTACTGGACTGATTGTGCAAGGCACCAAAACAAGGAGGTAATAATAACCCAGGTACAAATTCTTGGTTCGACAATGATGACTTTTGAAGGCATAAGTCACAAACAATGCCACAGCAGTTTGGAATTATGATTAATAGGGTAGTATTTATTTAAAGGGGAAAAAACTTACAGATCACCGTCAGCCCTCTGCACAACCAGGAAGGGAGTCTAGTCGCCGGCTGAGCAGGAAGTGAAGAGAGCAAGAGAAGGAAGTGGCCGCTTTTTTAAAGGGAGAGAGACCACGCCCCAATGGGCTGGTATCTCAGCGGCTATAGGCTGGAGGAGCGGAAGGACCTCCCGCAACAGACTTTCTTGTATAATATGATGGTACAATAGTACACAAAGCTTCTGGGAATAATTAAGCAATATCTAATTTGAATTAAGGTCCACTTCAATATATGGAACCCAATGCTGATTGGGTGGTCAAGAATCTGAGACTAGAAAAGTCAGGGCCTTAGGGGAAAAAAATCAAATATTACTGTTCTACTAGAAGAACATAGCAATAAAATAACTCCTACTAATATTCCGCTATACTTATAGATCAGTGTCTTGCTCAGCAACCATCACTGAAGTTTCCTCCTGCAGCATATGAGAAGAAGATTCAGAGACACATAGACAGACAAAATGCAGAGAGTGAGAGGCACGGAGCATTCAGCCCTAAACAAGAGTTCTCCACCAAATCCCTACTCTCAGGGCTCAAGGAACACTACAGAACAAGAGGCATAATGATTTTGGGTGCCAGAGGTACTAGACGACACTAAGGAATTAACATCTTCTAGACATATCAACTCACTATCTGTGGCAGCATGTACAGTACCTGTAAAGTTCTGGACACGGTGGGGGTCACAGCACCGAGAGCAAGAGTGGACAGAAACCCTCATCCCTAACACAGAAGTTATCTCCAATTAATAACTGCTCACAAAAAAAAATTAGTTTTCTTCAAGGTTATCTCATCGAGCATCAGTAATTGAGAGACTCAAAGCAAAATCAACGACATCTTTGGAGGTTCCTTATCTCATGATGCTCAGTCAGAGTATCCATTATGTATTATTTTTGTTTTATTTTATATTGTTTTCAATCTTATATGTCCTCATATGGCTTCTGATCTGGGGGATTGGATGAGATTCCTGAATGTGCAAATATGATGTGGGATTCCCCTCTGTGTGCTGTAAATATGTTTTATGATCATTGATTAATAAAGAAACTGTTTTGAGCTATGGCAGAGCAGAATAGAGCTAGTTAGGAAAACTAAAATGAACACAGGGAGAAAGATGGCAGATGCCATGTAGCTACCCAGAAGCAAGATGTGAGGTATCAAACCGCAAACCTCATGGTAAAATATAAAATAATAAAAAAATGGGTTTATTTAAGATATAAGAGCTAGCTAGGACTATGCCAAAGCAATTGGTCAGTGTTGTAATTAATATAATTTTTGTATGATTATTCAGATCTGGGTGGTGGGGAAACAAAAGCACAGTCTCCGGTTACATAGTCTCTGGGATAGGTTGGAACAGAAACTTCTGTCTACACAACTATGTGTGTCTCTGTATCTACATACATTTCTTGTGCTTTTCCTTGGCTCTTTTCCTTGACTGGTTGTTTTCATATTATGATTTGTTTGTTTTTTTCTTTATATTATTATTATTATTATTATTATTATTATTATTATTATTATTATTATTATTTAGATGCCCGTTTGACTCTGATGAGAGACAAAAAAAAGGCAAGGATCTGGATAAAAGAGGAGGGGGCAGAAACTGGAAGGAACAGGAGAAGGAAAAACCACAACCAGAATATATTATATGAAAAAAAAAAACTATTCTCAGTAAGAGAAAATTCATTAATATAATCTTACATTGTAATGTTGTTCATAAATTTCTTTAGTAAGTACCAATCTTTTGAGAATAAAGGAGGAACGCTGGCTGTGTCTTTCATCCCTACAGTAGTGATGTCACTAAAAAACACAGTGATGATGGCTACACTGAATACGATACATAACTACTCCATAAGCTGGGCACAAAACAGTGAGAAGAAAACATCAGAGAACTCGGTTGTATTTAGGCATCATTAATTTTATGTCTGTGGGAAGATAAATACTGAGTGAGTGGATGGATGCTAGATGGCATCATAAGAAATGCAGGATATAAAGCAGATCAGGCAGAGGGCACATAGAATTTCTGTGAGGGTGAATGTTGCTGTTCTATACAGGATGGCAGTCAGATTGCTCTTTGAAGCTGACAGGAAAGCAAAGATATGAAAGGAGCAGAGAGTGATCCTTGTGTAGATTAGAAGAGTGCTTCCCAAGCAAAGGCAACACTGCATACATGACATCTTAGAAGGAACAGCAATGAGCATCAGTATTTGGAATATGCTCAACACACCCTTGATAAATGAAGTAATTAATGTGTTCTCACAGGCAGAGCTCTTGAGAAGCAAAATAAAATCATTTTAATTTACCTCCTCTTTTTTTATGTTAAAAATGCCAATAAAGAATAAAAGAATGGAAAATAAGAGAGGAAAGCAGGCGGGATTTAAACAATAGATAATTAAGTAAGGACTGATTGCATGATTAGCTCTTTTGCATTTTCACATTTGCATAAAAGCCTTAAGTTTGTGGTAGCCGGACGCAATGCACAATAGCATGAAGATTTATTGAAAATTAGTGTATGCACCATTTGACCAAACCCATCTATATTGACAGACTATTATGTTCACCTTTGAAAGATTTTCCTTCGCTGTATAAAAATCTAAATTTTATTTAATTGGAGTTATATATCACTAATTGATCCTTCCTACTCTTTGCATTTTTTATCATTTAAAACACAGGAGTTACCATAGAAACAAAGTCATTGAGTGAGGGCAAAGCTTAGTGACATCCACGAGTGAAATATTAAATCAATTACTATAATGGCTGTGCAATTTATAGTAGTTACATAGAAAATGTTTCACACTGATACAGTGTGAAATAAATATCATAGACTGAAAGGGGAAAGTATGTTCAGCCCCCTAGAGTTTCCTCTTCACCCTCACTGATGTCTTCATCAGCAGATATCCTCACATAATTGGTTCCATTTTAGACACATTTTGCCATATAAATTATCTTAGAAATGGCAGGGTTTCAGTTGTCCTGAAGGAAAATAACAGATATAGACCAACCTACTGACCATACACTACTTACTGCTTTCTATCCAAAACCCTGCCTCTTTTTCAATGCCCCTTTACTGTATGTGCTGATTTTCTACACAGTCACTCATTTGTATCAGATAAGTCTGTCTTGGGTCAAGAAAAATCACCAGTTAGACAGCCACTCAAGCTGTGATGTTTCAGGGCATGAAGCAATTCACCATCTGATGTGGGAGTGTCATATATCAATCTGTTGATTTCATTGGTTAAGCAATAAAAAAAAACTGCTTGGCCCTCATAGGTTAAAACATAGGTGGGAGGAGTAAACAGAACAGAAGGCTGGGAGAAAGAAGCTGAGTCAGAGAGTCGCCATGATTCTCCCACTCCAGGCAGAAGCAGGTTAAGATCATTCCTGGTAAGCCAGCTCGTGGGCTACACAGATTAATAGAAATGGGTTAGATTAATATGTAAGAGCTAGCCAATAAGAGGTCAGGCAGTGTTTAAAAGAATACAGTTTGCATGTAATTACTTTGGGGCATAAACTAAGCTAGCCATGCGGGTGGCTGGGTGCCGGGGATGCAGCCCTGCTGCTCTTATTTCAACAACCATCTAAAACTATGATTTTTCACCTATAGTGTCTCATTCATGAAATTCCACCATTTATTTCTTTTTGTTGAGCATTATCTTCTGTAGACAATCTCTCTTAAATTGATTACATAACTTGCGTAATTTAAACTAAGAATACTATTCAGAATGTCTCAAGTTTTGCGATGAGGAGACGTAAACATCTCCACGAGAAAGCTTTCGATGGTCAAGTTATCAAGAAATGAACTGAGAGAGCAAGAGAATTTCTACCTTTATACTCACAACAATAGCACCGGAACTTTGAGATCCTGAAGCAGAGAGAGTGGGGGAGCCAAAGATGTAGGTAATAAATTTTGGGTGTCAGTAAAGGATAAAAAGCCAGGAACAGGGCTGGAGAGATGGCTCAGAGGTTAAGAGCACTGCCTGCTCTTCCAAAGGTCCTGAGTTCAATTCCGAGCAACCACATGGTGGCTCACAACCATCTGTAATGAGGTCTGGTGCCCTCTTCTGGCCTGCAGGCATATACACAGACAGAATGTTGTATACATAATAAATAAATATTAAAAAAAAAAAAAGCCAGGAACAGTGAAAGGAAAAACCAGGAAGGGCAATATGAGAATACTTTGTGAATGACTAAACATAGAATTCCACACTCAGGAAAAGAACGAAGTCACCACTAACATCTGCAACAATCTGCATAAACTCTCCATTATAGTGCTGAGTGCAAGGAATCAAGCTTCAAGTGACATGTGAAATGTGAAGCTATTAATGTGAGTTTAAGAGCAGAGTGGGCCCAAATTAGCCTGCTTAGGTGCTCAAAATTTCGTACATTTTTATCTTGGTGGGAGCCACATAGGTGTATTCATATACAAAATTTCATATAGATCTACATTTAAAATCAGCGACCTTTTCTGCAAGATATGGTTTGATTTTGTGAAATCTTTCTTTCTTTTTTTTTTTTTTTTAAGATTGCTTTAGTGAGATGATTAGCACCATAGACAACAGCTGTTAGATTCTGTCAAGATCGGCAAGGAATTATTTAGAATCCATCTCAACACTGTTTATCTGGAGCATTAGTTCTCTCCCTGGCATGGAAATGACAAGGGCATCTCCAGGGATCCTCATCATGAATTCAGAGACACAGTGAGTCAGAGAGCCAATGGTACTCAGTTCACACTGAAGACTCACAATGGCTGTCCAGAGGGCAGCCAGCTCAGTACTAATGTCCATGACTGTGGCTAGAATCGAAGGCAGGAGAGAAAGACATGAAGCAAAAATCACAATATGGCTGATTCACACTGATTAACGTGACTCATCCATGACAAGAACACTGTACACTACATGACACAGATATGAACCTCAAGTCCTAGCTGTTGTGGAAAGGGGAAGACCTTAGTGAACAATAGGGAGACAAAAACTATGCCTCAATTTAAAAAAATTCTGGGTGGTGGTGGAGCATGTCTTTAATCCCAGTGCTTGGAAGGCAGAGGCAGGTGGATCTCTGTGAATTTGAGGACACCCTTCAAAAAGTCAGGTATAGTGCAACCTGTAACTCCTGAGCTGGATAGGGTACAGCAAGGAGGAAAGGGCACAGCAGGGCTAGGCAGATCCTTGAAGTTCATGGGGCAGTCAGCCCTGATAAAGGAATGAGCTCTGAGATCCATGAAAGACCCTGTCTCAAAAACAAACAAACAAATACACAAGCAAATAAATGTAAAGATGCCCAGAGGCAACCTCTGCTGTCCAGATGCGCATGCTACATTTGCACAGGTACCTTAACACACTGTGGAAATTTGAATAGAAATGGTCCTCATAGGCTCATATAGAATGTTTGGTTTAGGAAATGTAGGTATTCGAAAGGGATTAAGCATGGCCTTGTTGGTGAAGCTATGGCCTTGTGAAGGAAGTGCTTCCCTTCAGGGTGGGTGTTGGGGTTTAAGAAGCTCTCTTCCTGCTTCCTGCATATCCAAATGTAGAACTCCCAGCTCCTTCTGCACTACCATGTCTGCCTGCGTGCTGCCATGCTTCTTATCTTGCTAATAATGGACTAAACTTCTGAAACTGTAAACAAATTCCAGTTAAATGCTTTCCTTTGTAAGAGTTGCTATGGTCATGGTGGTGTCCCTTCACAGCAATAGAACACTGACTAAGAATGCACACAACCTTAAACTGCATGCTCATACATACACACAAACACATCACAAATAATAAGAGCAAAAGAACATATAAAAAATATCACTCTAGATGACAATGACGTTTAAAGTGAAGGAAAATATTTTCTTCACAGTCCTTCCCCACAATAAATTTAAAATAAAGGGAAATAAATAAAATAAAATCATGTGATTATCAAATTATGATATAAGATTTATATTTAGAACTATTTAGTCTTTATATATCAATGTCACTATATACTGAAATGGTTTTAGTGCATATTAATTATCTCTTTAAAAGTTTGAAGATATCAAGAATCTAAATCTGGTCTTCTGCCTTTTTCCACTCGGTGCTCATATGTCTGGCCATTGCTTCATGTTTAAGTAGAAAAGTAATTCTACTTGATGTCTCTGGGAGTTCACACATTTTCATATCTCTGAATTATAACCTTATCTTTTGATTCTATGCTTAATAAAAGGGATTTACTTAGATTGCTAGCAATAAAGAAACTTTTTGTTGATGGAATGTTTTTACTTTGCTTTAAAAAAAATACTCAACCAAATATATTTAGTATGCATATTTCAAGAGAGCTATTTAGTACTATTATAACTGTAAATTGTTGCTGCTTCTATATGGGGAAAATTTTAAATTAACATCTCACTCATTTCTTATTTTCGACCAATCACATAAAACTTCTGAGGGTGATTGATAACCTAGAGTAACTTCAAAATAAATAATAATTTCACTTACAGTTCATTTTGGAAATAATTTGCTTTTGATTTCTCTGGGAAAATACAAGCCATAGTTTAGTTAGAACACCTGAGATCATGCTGTGTTATCAAGTAATGTGCAATAGCTCAGTGGCTCAGAAAAGGCCAAGGCTGAGTTTTCCTTCATTCTCCAGATCACCTGGTTTCTGCCTTGTCCACACACTGGTCCTTTTTCCACATCTTGACTGACCAAGTAGAAACTATTAAGACTGCTGCTAATCACTCTGGGGAAGGGAAAAATAATGTCAATTCATCTGTTGACTCTGTAGGTGTGAATTTTGCTTACAGGTTAAAGACTGAAGCTAATCTAAAGGTCACTCGATGAAGACAAGGAAGTGTAACCCCAAAAGGCTCTAAAGGAACAATCAGAAATAAGCAGCAAACTAATGAGTACTAAGCATAAGCAATAGAGTCCTGTACTGTTCTAGGTCTCCCAGCTCCACCGCCTTACCATCCTTTCCTCCTGCAGTGAAAGAATGGCCTTTTCCTCAGTTCTGGTCAAACAGGGAGCACAGCTATCAGTTTTTTTTAACTGTCCTAGACTTCTGCTCCACATGTTCTCCTACCCTTGCTTGTGAAAATCATATTGGCTTCTATTCCAGGCACAAATCTCACTTTATCCTGACCATTCCTATTTATTCTGAAATGTCTCTTCTTTTTACTCTTCAGAGATGTAAATTTGAGGATGGATTTACACAGCCCCAGAACTGCCTCCTCCATTTCCATCCATGCCTCAACTCACTGACCTAGTGATGACTTGACTGCTTTCATTGATACCCGTTTTTTCAATGATCTCATTCACAGGCTCATTCTCAAATATCAAGCTGAGACATGCTGATGACACTCAAATCTATCTTCAAAGAGCTGATACAATTTCAGCTAGAATAGACACTACTCTATTCCTTTGTGTATCTTCATTTAGCAACTAGTATTTAACTTCATAGGAAAAGAAAACTGACAAAAAGAAAAAATAAAATGTAATATTTTATATCTCATTAAGCACTTCATTAAACTACGATATTGGTTCTATATTTGCCTAAGCAAATTTGTCTAACTCTTATTCCGGAAATTGGCACAGTAGATTTTTAATAAATAGTTGTGAAGTATCAGTGTGATTTCATCTAGTAGCTTTTATTTATTTGAGTTGAGTCCATTGACATTAAGTGATATTAATGACCAGTGGTTGCTAACTCCGGTCACTTTTTTAGTCGTAGAGTTTGTGTGTTTCCCTTCTTTGAGTTGAGTTGGTAAAGGGACTCTAGTTATCTGAGTTATTGTGTACATTGTTGGACTCCTTGGTTAGAGATTTTCCTTCTATTACTTTCTGTAGGGCTGGATTTGTGGCTGCGTATTGTTTAAATTTGTTTTTATCCTGGAAAATTTTATTTTCTCCATTTATAGTAAATGAAAGCTTGGCTGGGTATAGTAGTCTGGGCTTGCATCCATGGTCTCTCAGTTTTTGCAGTACTTCTATCCAGGACCTTCTGGCTTTCATTGTTTCCATGGAGAAGTCAGGTGTAAGTCTGATAGGTTTACCTTTATAAGTGACTTGGACTTTTTCTTTTGCAGCTCTTAAAATTCTTTCCTTATTCTGTATGCTTTGTGTTTTGATTATTATATGGCGAGGGGATTTTTTTTTTTTTGATCCAGCCTATTCGGTGTTCTGTATGCTTCTTGAACCTTCATAGGTATATCTTTCTTTAGGTTGGGAAAGTTTTCTTCTATAATTTTATTAAATATATTTTCTGGACCATTGAGCTGCACTTCTTCTCCCTCTTCTACTACAATTATTCTTAGGTTTGGCCTTTTTATTGTGTCCCACATTTCCTGAATGTTTTGTTATGAGAGTTTGTTGGACTTGCTGTTTTCTTTGATCAATGTGTTTATTTTCTCTATGGTATCTTCTGAATCAGATATTCTTTCTTCTAACTCTTGTATTCTGTTGCTTATGCTTGTTTCTGTGGCCTCTGTTTGTTTACTTAAGTTTTCCATGTCCAGCCGGCCCTCTGTTTGTGTTTTCTTCTTTGCCTCCATTTCATTTTTCAAGTCTTGAACTGTTTCCATTATCTGTTTGATTGTTTTTCCTTGGTTTTCTAGGGTATCATTCACTGATTTATTCAATTCTTCAAACTTTCTGGTATATTTCTCATCCATTTCTATTAGGGTGTTTTTTACATGCTGTTTAAGGGCGTCAATCACTTTCATGAAGTCAATCTTTTCTACTTCTTCTTGGTTAAGGTGTTCATGTCCTCCCGTTGTGAGGTCGCTTGTTTCTGGTGGCTTCATGTTGCTTTTCAGCATGTTGGATGAGTTCTTGCATTGGCGTCTGCCCATCTCTTCTTCCAAATGCTCCCTTATGGATCTTCTTTTACCAGACCAGGTCTCCTTGCCTACTGATCTACCTTCCCAGTGCTGGCTCTCCTCAGTGATGGCTCTCCCCAATGTTGGCTCTCCCCAGTGTCGGCTCCCCCCAATGTCGGCTCCCCTGGCGCCGAAAGATCAGGTCTCCTTGCTGGATGCTTAGCTCATAAACAAAGAGCCTACCTTGCTTGGTGCAGGCAGGCTATAGGAACAAAGGAACTCCCTCCCGCTTGGGTGCCCTGAGGATTCCGACCCAGTGCCCAGACAGGCTGGGCTGTGTGATGCTATGAGTCGAAAGGGGACAGTGAGGCCGAAGTGGGGAGGGTTCTGGATGAATGGTGGGTGAGATAGGAAGAAAGATGCAGTATGCAGGGAGTAGAGGCCCTGCAGAGAGCCCGCTTTTATTTATTTGAGTATCCCCATTCTCAGGCACTGCTTCTGGGCAGAGCTGCATGTTCAGTTGCATGGTGATGTACAAGAGTGCAGGATCTACGAATGGAGTCCTATCTCTTTAAGTAGTGTGATGGGTTGCTACCCAGACAAATTATAGACATAATTACTGATGTTAAACACTGGACTGCTGCACTGACAAGTAATTCTGAAAAAGTGTTGCCTTCTAACATAAGAAAGAATAATTAAATAAATAAATACATGACAGGCTTACTTTTCATTAATGCTACATTTGTATTGGTGACTCTATTACCCAATGGTTCAAAGAAATATCATGAGCTGCATTCTGTCTTCTAAATTTCAGGTGTTGAGGTGGGCCCTGCTCATCATGAGATGTGACCATTTGGAGAGCCTGCAGGCTTCCTCTCTCACAGATCCTGGAAACTAGTGGACAGCAAGAACTTTCATGGCTTCAAGAGAAACATTGTCCTTATTAAAAGAGGTGAAGACACAAAGAATATTTGCATATAGAGAACATGATAAGCAAAGAAAAACCAGAAGACAGCCATCTGCCATTCAGGAATTAAGACTACAGAAAAATGAGTTATTGACAGGGGATAGTTGTTTTGGTAGGAAAATCATTCTGTGGGTTTGTGGACCCAGGCTGGTTTTTCATGCACCAACAATATGGCCCCATACTCTTGCACATTTGGGCGGTGTGTTACAAGATAAATGACATTAAGGTGAGAGGGGTAAATATGATCATATTTCATTGTATAGATGCATGAAATTTTCAAAAAATTTAAAACTATAGATACCTTGGTTTGGGACTTCCCACTTCTTAAAATTAATGTGAAAATAAATTTCTGTAGAGTGAGTCATGAAGTCATGAAATAAGGCATAAAACTAGGAGCTCACTGGAGCCAATAATCTTATTCATCTGGACACTGTCTCCTGGAACATTCCAAGGACCTATCTGAAAAGCAATTTGTACCACAGCCACTGGGAATATATTCAAAAGCATGATAGGTACCTCGCTGTCCTGAACAGACCCAAGATACACCCTTGAAAAACCATTCCATTAAAACTTTTCCTAGGTGGAGTTTTGAACATTTTGCTGAGTGGGACCTCGTGATAAGACACTTATGAGCTTAAGGAAAATGTTAACTTACCATAGATAATCCTGCAGCTCTTCTCATTGTCAGTTTTGAAATCCAGCATTTCTTCAGCAGTGCATAACAGTTGTCTTTGTGGCAGCCCGCCCCTGATCTTTTTTCATTCATGCTTTCCTTAACTGTTTAAGAAGTGGCCACCTAGGAAAATATAATTAGCTGCATCTCTGATATTTTCCAGCTGTTGTATGGAGGAGTGGTGGGCTGCATACTGCCACCTGGCTATCTTAACCCCTAAAATAACAACATGGAAATTGTATTTATTTAAATACTACCTGGCCCATTAGTTTTAGCCTCTTATTGGCTAACTCTCACATCTTGATTTAACCTATTTTTAATAATCTGTATGTCACCACAAGCTCATGGCTTACAGGGAAAGATTTAGCATGTCTGACCTGGCAGCTTTATGGTTGGTTGCTCTCTCTCTCTCTCTGCCTCCTTTCTCCCAGTATTTTGCTTTGTCTATTCTGCCTAAGCTGCTGCCCTATCAAAAGGCCAAAGCAGTTTTTTTTTATTTAACCAATGAAAGCAACACATAGAAAGAAGACCCTCCTACAGCATTTCCTCATTTTTTGTTTAAACAAAAAGAAAGGCTTTCATTTTAACATAGTAAAATTACATATAACAAAACAATTATAAAGCAAGAATTATAGTTATAATATTTATATCTATTTTATCTTTTATCATAACAAAGAAAAACTATAACTATCTACCTATTCTTTAACTCCATCAAAGACTCCAGAAGGATATAATATTACCTAAGTAAACAAGAAGCAAGCAACTTTCAAAACTCTAGAAATGACAGAGACATTTCGCTGAAGACAGTCACCCAAAGTCCTTTTGTACTGTTGGAGAATACATCTTTAGCCTACAGGCCCATAGTATTTAGCAGGCATTTTCATGAAGCAGGAAATTTTTAAAGACAGTTTAGTCACTTTTTTTCTGTATCCTGCAGAATGTCTCAGACACTCTTTCATGAAACAGGAACCCCAAAGGACCATCTCACTTTTAGGCAAGTTCAGCAGTCCTCTCTCTGAGGGTCCTTTGTGCCCAGTTTATGCAACAATCTAAGCAAGAGCAGTTTCTTGCCCAAATGGCTAAGCAACTTCATAAGGGGCCACTTCGATGCCCATCTTCCTCTTGAAGTAGATTGGTGCTGTGAGGAGCAGATTGTCATGAAAAGCCCTAAGTTATTAAAACATTAAATGCCATATTCTGTAGTCTTTGAAAGATATGAATAATGTCTATCTAACTGAAATATATCTTTATGTATCTAGAAAATCTAACAAACATGACTACAAACTTGACTATTATTGATGATTATCCATTAACAACCATTATACATTACATTTTTAAAGGAACTACACAATCACAATACCTTAATCAAGATCAGAAACACATATACATATAACAAAATTGACTTTAAATTTATATCACTAAAGCAAAATTCATACCAATGCAAATTATTCATATCTATATCATATCCTCCTTTAAATGTAAAAGAACATTTATAAACAATATTTGGAAATATGGATGTAGTTTTTTCTCTTCATACTGCTTTGTGCTGTGATGGAGGAAGGTCATTGGTTGATTTAATAAAGAAGCTGCTTGACCTGATAGGTTAGAACGTAAGTGGGAGGAGCAGAATGCTGGGCGGAAGAGGAAGTGAGGTCAGACTCGACAGCTCTCCTCGAGGGGGGCAGACGCCTCAGAGAGACACGATGCTCCACTCTTGCGGGCAGAGGCGAGAGCTCTGCTCTCTGAGGCACACGCGATGAAGCTCCGACCCAGGATGGACGTAGGCTAGAATCTTCCCGGTAAGCGCACCTTGGGGTGCTACACATATGATAAGAAATGGGCTAGTCCAGGTGCGAGAGTTAGCCTAGAAGACGCTAGATAGAAATGGGACAAGCAGTGATTAAAAGAATACAGTGTCTGTGTAATTATTTCGGGTAAAGCTAGCCGAGTGGCGGGAAGCAGCCCGCCGCTCTTATTACTACAGTGCTGTATGGGGGAACTGTTAATCAGGTCTTTTGTGTTGTATCCTGTATGCTAGGTTCCTCTCAGTCAGCAGTTGAGCAAAGTAATTTTTTGAGGGTGTTTATGGCAACCTTTTAGGAGGGCATGGTCTATTATACCATATTGGAATAGAAGCAATCCAGAGGGTCTCATCCTCTGTGAAAACAAAAGAACCTCTTTTTCAAAGCATCATATCCTTAGACCCAAATTCTGAATCAAGATAGCTTTATAATATACATGTTGGATTAGCTTAGCAAACCACACAATGAAATGTCTGTCTGAATTTAGCTTCTTTGCAGTCAAAAAATTAAAGAAAACACAATAAAACAAAGAATCCAGGCTCTCTCTGAATTTTCCATTTTTACATGGCTTATATATATTTTCAATGCTAGATTTAGCTAATAACAACAACAGGGCAGAACCAATTTTCTTTTTTCGTTTGTTTGTTTGTTTGGCATCATTTAAAATATAATGCTGCAAAGTACTATAATTTTGTCATTGCCTTTATAACAAAGCACATGACAACTTCGGAGGGCTTTTTTTAATTTTATACCAGGCAGAAATGGTTCTTTATGCTGTAAGAAAACACTCTGAACACACTGTCCTTAGTCAGGGTTCTACAGTGAAGTACAAGAAATACATGATCACTTTTAAGCCTACAATAGGTTTAATGGACTTTGTTAGCATTCATGAAAACCAAAATGAAATCTGCAAGATTTCTGTCCTTTGCATTCCACTGTACCCATAGATCAGTGTCTCACTCTGCCATCATCTTCCTTCAGTAGATATGAACTAATACAGCAACTCATGACTAAAAAAATGTTCAGAGAGTGAGAGACCTTGGAACACTTAGCCCTAAATGAAATGCTGTCAAACCCTTCCCTTAAGGGCTCAAAAAGCACTGTGGAAGAAGAGGATGAAAGATTTTAGAGTATGTGCAGGACCAGCACAGGATCAAGCCAGATGAGGTTTCAGCACTGAGAAGAGAACTGGATACAAGCCCTCATCCACATTCCAGAAGCTATCTCCAATTGACAACTGCTCCCAATGGATAAATCAGTTTTCTCCAATGGAATCTCACTGGGTATACAACCCACACTTGAGGGAGGCCACATGCCCAGTAGCAGATGGCCAATAAACAATGACTCAACTGTATTTCTGAATATGTTTTGCATCATAAAGCTTTGTTTGGACATATTTTACCTTACTTTTCTCTTGCCTGTCTATTATATATTCTGATTTTGGGCTTTTCTGGGTTTCGTGTGTGTGCCTGTTTGTCTTCTAGAGATATAAAGAAGTCATGGAGTTGGATGAATGAGGAGGTAGGGAACACGTAGGAAGAAAAGATGGAAGGAAAACCATGATCAGAACATACTGGATGAAAAACATTAAAAAAAAAAACTCTGTCATTTGGTTAGATTGAAAGATATCCTAAATTCTGCCTGCATGTAACTGAAATGTAAGAAGCGTGACTGACAGAAGTTATCATGGAGTCTCTTTTGTAACAGTTCCCATGATGTCCTGGTGAAGCTGGTTGTAACAGAGAAAGGGTTCTTTGCCTCCCAGGACAGCCCCGGGAACCTCCAGAACC
Organism: Microtus ochrogaster; assembly: GCF_000317375.1. Classification (NCBI taxonomy): domain Eukaryota; kingdom Metazoa; phylum Chordata; class Mammalia; order Rodentia; family Cricetidae; genus Microtus; species Microtus ochrogaster. The sequence continues at coordinate 9,069,193 of NC_022035.1, read as the reverse complement.
AAAGAAGTACCTACAGTGTGTACTGGAGCAACAGCCATGAGGCAAGCTACCAGGGGAGGTGCCAACCTGCCCTAGGGCAATATAAAAGTCATCATTAGGCTGTTGTTGGCACATCTCTGCCCTTTGGGAAGCCATCCTACAATCGCCTCCAGTACCAGCAGCTGCTGCCTGCCTCACTCCTCCTGTTTCCTAGGAACGTTCTCATTTGGGGCATATTACTAGGCCCATGCTCCAGCTCATTTCCTCCTCTTCTTATGGACTTTTACCCAGTGGATATAACAATCTTTTCATCTCACAAATAGCACCCAATCTTTTGCCATGACACTAGTCGCCTAAAAGTCATGTTCAATGCCATTTTCTAGACTCTCCTCCACACCTCTGCTTGGAAATTGCCATCTAACAGGAGCTGTGGTGTTCAGGCATCACTCATTCACCCTATGAATCCAGGAATATTATTACAATGAAGAATTATTCATAATAACTAATGTATATCTGTCTTCATCATCTTAGACCATGAAACACAGTATGGAAAAGCTCAACAGAACCACCATACAGACTGCCTATGCATGCTTCATCATTTCCAGGGCATAAGAAATGTATATCTACTGAATGTTAATTTTTCTATATGGAAATAAGCACACCCCCAATACTTCTTGCTACATCAACAAGTCTTCTCATCTCAGACATGTATAATAACGCTGCTTATTATCACTCTTAGTGAAGATAGAATGCGAAAGAAAATGTTTCTATGATTGCAAATGTGAAGCCAAGCAAGGTGTCAAATTTATGCATGTGTTACCATTTTTTTCCAGAAAAGTATGTGATTTGGACATTGACTGTTCCAAAAGCCATGTTCTTCCAATATATCATGTTTCCATCCAACACAGAGACCCAACTTAGTTTTAAGAAATAATGAAAGGAAAGGTAAAGAGTTATCAGTCAATGAGCTGAAAAAAAAAACTGTCTGTGTGTCCCATTATAAATATCCCAAACTCTCTCTGACTTTCAACCCTCAACTCTTGCATTTATTGTCTTTTATTGAGACAGTGTGATGTGAGAACTTTAAGGTCTCTTCCAGGTTTTAATACTTGAAACAACTTCTTCTTCTTCTTCTTCTTCTTCTTCTTCTTCTTCTTCTTCTTCTTCTTCTTCTTCCTCTTCCTCTTCCTCTTCCTCCTCCTCC
>NC_022035.1:9063518-9067910 GCF_000317375.1 Microtus ochrogaster | reverse complement strand
TCTCCTCTTCCTGTTCCTGATCCTCTTCTTTCTCCCTCCTCTCTCTCTCTCTCTCTCTCTCTTTCTCTCTCTCTCTCTCTCTCTCTGTTTTACATCTTGGCCACAGTTTCCCCTCCCTCCTCTCCTCCTAGTCCTGTTCCCATGCCTCCTCTCTTTCTACTCCTGATTCACTCCACCTCCATTTCTGTTCAGGAAAGGATAAGTCACCCATGGATATCAACCAAACATGGTATATCAAGTTGCAGTAAGCACCTCCCCATATATAAAGTCTGGGCAAAGTGACCCAGTATGAAGTGTAGGATTCCAAAGTTCAATAAAAGAGTCAGAGACAGCCCCTGTTCTCACTGTTAAGAGTCCCAAAAGAGGACCAACATATGTAGAACTCCTAGATCAGTCCCCTGCAGAGTCCCTGGTTGTCAGTTCAGCTCTGTGGGCACCTATCTGAAGCACAGTTAATAAAAGCTGAGGTCCAGAAATTGGAGTTCAACCAGAAGATCTGAAAAGCAAAACAGCTTGCCACTGGCTCTTACCTCGACCTCAGTCTGAAATGGCAATCCTTCCTCCAGGAATCTCAGAATGGGACTGTGTGACTGAAAGCTGTCTCCCCCACCCTCTATCTTATATTCCTACATAGGGCTGAGATTTAAGGTGTATACCATTGGGATTAAAGGTGTGTGTCATTGTGGCTACTGGGATTAAAGGTGAAAATCATTGTGGCTACTAGATTAAAGGTGTGTGTTAGCATAGTCTGGTCTGTAAGACTGACCAGTGGGGCTGTTTTACTCTCAGATCTTCAGACAGTCTCTATTTATTTAAAACAATTGAAATGCCACTACACATATCTGCTATATAGAATGAAGGGTTTATAATCCACAAATTTTCTCTTCAAAATAAAATTGATGCTTAATTCCTAGATATTCTTGCTACTAGCAACAATAAACTAATAGATGAATTAACTGAATTCTTATTTGACTTGCTACTTGACAGAGTAAACCTTGGTAAGGGGTGACTGAGTTGCTTAGTTTTAATAAGAAAACAAAGAACTGAAAAATCTAAAGCCCAAGACACTATCAAATGACAGTCAAGCTAAGGGAAGCTAAGGGAACTATTGTTGAATTTAGGAGCAGATGCCTGTCACCTGTGAAGCAAAGAATGGATGTAGGAAGAAGGAAATACAGGGAATTCTCACCCACTCTTACCATAAGAAACAATCTCCTCTAATATAACTAAATGGAAAAATCTAGAATGGATGTTAAAGATAACTGATATAAAGGATAGAAATTGCCCATTCGAGCATCCTGAATTTACTTTTGTTACACAACACATTCCTCTGCTGTTGATGTAACTTTGGACTTGTCTAAGCCTTCATTTAGATGATGCATTTCAAAGGACAAATGGCTCTCCGTCTATTTTGTTCCTATAAGACCAGAGCCTAATGCATATCTTGGCATGCAGCTGAAGTTCATTTCATGCTTTGGTGTCATTGTTATTGTTGTTGTTTTGAAGTGCAGGGGATTGAACACAATACCTCAGCGATGCTAGGAAAGGCCCTGTCACTTGTACCTGTACTCTCAATTTATTTTAACAATTAAATAAACAAAATTAATTTCTTTTCTAAAATTTCTACTTGAAATCTTGCTATGAGTAACTGAATATACTTCATACATGGTGAGGATTTTTCTGTGGTTTTTGTTTCTGAGGTGTGTAAGAACTCCTGTTAAGTTTAACGTGTCATTTATAGAGCATGGGCTTCCATCCCTAACCAAGAAGCTATGATACCTCCTGTCAAAGAAAAAAATCGGTTTTCTTCACTGTAGTCACACTGAATACGTTAGGCAAACTCCAGATCAAGTTGCATTGTCCAAGAGTTGTTGGCCAACACAAAGAGAACTCACTTGTATTTTTGTAGACTTTTTTGTCTCCTTTTGTTTTATTTGGGCACTTTTTATCTTACTTATTGGGTACTTTTGCTTGTTTATTCTTATTTCCTTTGGTGTGCTTTGTGGTGTGATTCTGTGTATGTTTGTGTTTATTGTTTTGTTTTGCTTGTTTTGTTCATGTGTGTTGTAAAGAGAGGGGAAAATAGGTGGGTAGGGAGGCTAGGGATCTGTCAGAAATTAGAGAAGGTAAAACCATGATGAAATTTATTGTATGAAAAAAGTTTTTTAGTATAAATAAATAAATAAATAGACTGCTAACGTCTTCACTCAGAACTACAGCAAATGCATCCAGCATCAAAACAATACTATGATTTGTAATAGTGTTTTACTTATTGTCAGGGCGATATATGTGTGCTTAAGAATGCTTTCTCAGGCCTGAGGGTGGTGGCACATGCTTTAAGCCCAGCCATCAGAAGGGAGAAGACGGATCTCTGTGAGCTTGAAACTAGGCTGGTCTACAGTGCAAGTTCCAGGACAACCAAGGTTACACAGAGAAATACCTTCTCATGGATGCTTTGTCACACACACCTTACTGTATTACATTTATATATTATGTATCTATGCATATATGTATTATGTAGGAAGGTGCAAGCTATTATGTGGAGTCAAAGAACAATTGCACGAGCTGCTTCTATCCTTCCACCGTGTGAGTCACAGGGATTTCACTGGGGTCTTCTTGCTCACCAGCAAGCACCTTGATGAGCTAAGTCATTCACTAAATCCAAAACACCATGCTTTAATTTAAAACATTTGAATCAAGATCTAGCTATATTTCTATCATATTATACGTCAATGTATGCAGGGCAGAGATTGGTGGAATATGCTTAATGATTTAAACACAGTTCCTCTAGATATGTCTTATATAGCTTAAAATTAATTTTATTTCCTTATTATATAATATATAAATGTATGAGGGTGTTTTTTCTCAAGCATCTCTCTTTCCTCATTATCAAAGTAGTCATACTGAATTATTTTTAAAAGACAGCATTTAGTATTCAATCAAATAATGAGAATGTGTTCCTTCCCAATGGTTTAATAATAATTCTTGCATCACAAATTCTGAATATTCATGTTATGGAAATGTGCCCTACTTCTATAGATTTCATCAGTGTCAGCAGGTGCCACTGCAGAACATGGGGACAGTCAGTCTTAACACCTTCAAGATTTTAGCAATTACCAAAATGTCTTCTTTGACATACCATGCACAATTCAACTTCAGAGTAAGGCTGAGACACAGGAGGTTGCCCAGTAAACATCTCTTTATCCTTTTCAAAACAACCACCTAACTGCATACAGTTGTGATGTCACTGGCGGAAGTCTTGGTTTGGCTAGGTGACACGACAGTTGATTTATTCAGTGGGATAAAAAAAAATCAGTCAAACCAGGTTTTGTTTCTGTGTTAAATCCACTCATGAAATATTTATCTCGCCCTCACTTTTTCCTTAGAACACACTTGTCAGTGATCTAATCATCATTTTCTTCTTCAAAGCATATATTAACCATCTTTAACCTCAGTTTTGTCAGAGGCGTGACCTCTGTGCAGTCCCTTAGTCTCCCTAGGATTCCATTTGCAAAATGACTTAGTGGGTGGGTTTGAGGTAAATAAACTTATCCCTGCAAAATGGTAAGTATTTTGAATTCATGGGAAATTTTTTCTCTGCAATGCCATACAGACCTTACATTTTAATGGAAAGCTGCCATAGAGAACGTGAGCTGAATGAGCGTTTCAGAGTTTCAACAATATGCTGTTATCTAAACAGCCAGATGGTAAGATGGATCTGTGTTCTGCAGCCTGCTGACTTCCCCAACGTCTTCTTCTGAACATTGTTATATGCAATATACACCCAACACCTGAACACAAGGTAAAGCAAGCCTATCAAGTCCTTGTTACATTGTAGTTAAACTTCATAGAAATTCTTCATTGCAGAAGGATTCCTTCAAGACATCGCTGATGAGCTTCCTTAGGAACTCATCAGAGAGTTCCAAGGGTCACTCTAATGTACTCAGTTGGTCCACATTTTACTTGTGATCTCGGCATCACTAGATGCCACAAGATCCAGGCCAAGTTTCTAGATTGTTTCCGGATGGGGGAAGGATATGTGCGTTTGCTTCCAAGAATGAAGAAATTTCAATCTGGATTTTGTGGCTTGTGAGGGCTCTAAAGAAACTAATCTGTATTTTTAAAATGATGATGCATAGGAAAAGGGGGAAGCATGCTTATATCTATGTACAGTCCCTCTTTCAAGGAGATGATGAGACGACAAAAGACTCAAGAGTAGCCGGGCGGTGGTGGCGCACGCCTTTAATCCCAGCACTCGGGAGGCAGAGGCAGGAGGATCTCTGTGAGTTCGAGACCCGCCTGGTCTACAAGAGCTAGTTCCAGGACAGGCTCCAAAGCCACAGAGAAACCCTGTCTCGAAAAACCAAAAAAAAAAAAAAAAAAAAAAAAAAA
>NC_022035.1:9022713-9063418 GCF_000317375.1 Microtus ochrogaster | reverse complement strand
ACAAGAGCTAGTTCCAGGACAGGCTCCAAAGCCACAGAGAAACCCTGTCTCGAAAAACCAAAAAAAAAAAAAAAAAAAAAAAAAAAGACTCAAGAGTAAAGATTCCTTGTTAACTCATGAAGGTTTGCAAATCACTATGGCCTTATCCTGTTTTCCAGTGCTGAACAGCAGATACTCAGATATACACAGCGGAAACACAGATAGATCATATAATCTCTAAAGACTGCATGCACACATGTGTGCCTAAAAATGATCTTATTCCAATCAAAGCAAGTAAAAGTCCCCATTGGGTACTCAGCACCCATTTAGGGTAGCACACGAACCACCTGTGACTCCAGCTCCAACAGATGCCATGTCGACATTTGGCTTCTGAAGTCACCTTCACATTTGGTGTACACATGCAGAAGCATGCAGATACAAATAAAAATTAAAAATGAAATACATCTTTAAAAGAAAATGAGAAACATTGATAGTATAACAACTACTCCAAAACCTGACCAATATAAATAAAGGATGGAAGGACAGGGGGAAAAAAAAAGATCTACTTGACTTAACATTCATTGGTCTTGCCTTTCTCGCTCCCTGGCCATCTTGGCGGCTGGTCTTGGTTGGGGGCCATCCCGCACCTAAGGCAGGAAGATGGTGGCCACAAAGAAGACAAAAAAGTCTCTGGAGTCGATCAACTCTCGGCTCCAGCTTGTTATGAAAAGTGGGAAGTATGTGCTGGGATACAAACAGACTCTGAAGATGATCAGACAGGGCAAAGCGAAATTGGTGATCCTCGCCAACAACTGCCCCGCTTTGAGGAAATCTGAAATAGAACACTATGCCATGTTGGCTAAAACTGGTGTCCATCACTACAGTGGCAATAACATTGGCTTGGGCACAGCGTGTGGAAAATACTACAGAGTATGCACACTGGCCATCATTGACCCAGGTGATTCTGACATTATTAGAAGCATACCAGAACAGACTGGTGAAAAGTAAAAAGTTTTCCTTTAATAAAACTTTACCAGAGCTCCTTTAAAAAAAAAACATTCACTGGTCTCTGTGATCAACATTTAGGCTAGGTAATTATTTGATGAGAGGGGCCCTGTGCATCATAGAATATTTAGAAACACCCCTAGCCTCAACTCACTAGAAGAAACAACTTAATCATAGCTCCACATTCCTTATCTATGACAAGCAAAATTCTCTCCAGACACTGTCAAGTGTCCTAGATCAGGAGAGCACCCAGGCATATCACACACAGCACAGGACCTAAGAAGTATAGAAATGTAATGTATTTAGTTAGTCATGGATCATGATCAACGCCTTAGTGGTCAAGTAATATTCCAGATAGAACCAGATACTTACAAATATTTCACTTCAGTGGCTTCCCATACCATTCCCACTTATTTCCAACAACTCCAAATCCTGCCCCACATAAATAAAGGATGGCCAGACGGTATAAAAAAAAAAAAAGAAGGTCTACTTGATTTAATATCCATTGGTCTCTGTAATTATTATTATTTTCAATCCAGCATCCAAATGGTAGAAAGTAAAGAGGAGCAATTTCCAACTCTTTTCAGCAGCAATAAGATGGTTTCTGAATTTCACATACATGAAAACCAGACATAACTTGCTGACAACGTATTCCACTGAACTGGCAAATTCTTGCACATTATTGCTCATCCAGCCACTGGTGACCTGCAGAGCCATACCCCATTCCTCAGTATCTCAGGATTGAGTTTCCTACACTTGGTTGAACTTTTAAGTACTCGATCTCAAATTACGGTGCCAAGATCCACGTCACTTTTTATTCTGATGTTACACAAACCTTGCTTGGCTACCTTTTGTTTTATTGTATTTTGATTTGGTTTTGTTGTTTTGTTTGGTTTTCAAGACAGGGATTCTCTGTGTAACAACTTTGGCTGTCCTGAAGCTCTCTCTATACATCGGGATGACCTGGAACTCACAGACATCCACCTGCCTCTGCCTTCTCAATGTTCTGTGGAGTATCACTGATGCCCAGAAGAGTGGGGCAGATCCTGCTGTGTTGTTACTTTAAAGGGATCCCTCCATGAAAACGTCTTAGTATAGAATGAGAACTGAAACTATGAAAAGAATGGCTAAAATCAAAAACACCAATGATAGCCTTTGCTGGAGAGGGTGTGGAGAAAGGGGTACACTCATCCATTGCTGGTGGGAAACTTGTGCAACCAGTCTGGAAAGCAGTGTGGCGGTTTCTCAGGAAATTCGGGATCAACCTACCCCTGGACCCAGCAATACCACTCTTGGCAATATACCCAAGAGAGGCCCTATCATACAACAAAAGTATATGCTCAACTATGTTCATGGCAGCACTGTTTGTAATAGCCAGAACCTGGAAACAACCTAGATGCCCTTCAATGGAAGAATGAATGAAGAAAGTATGGAATATAAACATATTAGAGTATTACTCAGCAGTAAAAAACAAGGACTTCTTGAATTTTGCATACAAATGGATAGAAATAGAAAACACAATCCTGAGTGAGGTAATCCAGACCCAAAAAAGAGGAACATGGGATGTACTCACTCATATTTGGTTTCTAGCCATAAATAAAGGACATTGAGCCTATAGTTAGTGATCCTAGAGAAGCTAAATAAGGAGAACCCAAAGAAAAACATATAGGCATCCTCCTGAATGTTGACCTTCATCAGGCAATGAAAGGAGACGGAGACCCACGTTGGAGCACAGGACTGAAATCTCAAGGTCCAAATCAGGAGCAAAAGGAGAGAGAGCTCGAGCAAGGAACTCAGGACCGCAAGGGGTGCACCCACACTCGGAGACAATGGGGATGTTCTATTGGGAACTCGCCAAGGCCAGCTGGCCTGGGTCTGAAAAGGCCTGGGATGTGGCCGGACTCGCTGAACATAGCGGACAATGGGGACTACTGAGAACTCAAGAACAATGGCAATGGGTCTCTGATCCTACTGCACGTACTGGCTTTGTGGGAGCCTAGGCAGCTTGGATGCTCACCTTACTAGAAATGGATGGAAGTGGGGGTTCCTTGGACTTTCCACAGGGCAGGGAACCCTGATTGCTCTTCGGGCTGAGGAGGGAGGGGGACTTGATTGGAGGAGGGAGAGGGAAATGGGAGGCGGTGGCGGGGAAGAGACGGAGATCTTAAATAAATAAATAAATAAATAAATAAATAAATAAATAAATCAGAAAAAAAGAAAGAAATGCTATTAGTGTTAAGCATACTATTAAGTTATACTGCTATGCGTTTTCCTCCCAGTTGTCACATACCCAGAGAAAGGTTATTGATGCCTGAGAGGAGCTAGGAGCTTTTCATTTAAATATAATATTGACATGAGCATGAGCTCTTCAAGATGTGGCCTAGAGAGCCTGGGCTGTGCAGAAATAGAATAATCTCAACCAGCTGAAGTAGAGGTCATGAGAAGTTGGCTGTCATGAAATTCTCAAAATAAAGTTACCTAAGCCTGCTCTCAAATTGGGGCTGCTTCTACTGGGATACATGAGGTAGGAAGCAGCCAGCATCAGGGGCAGTGACAATACCATAACTCCAGCATGGTCACTCTGATTAGAAGCACATCCTTAGCTGACAGCTCAAAGAGTAAAGGAGGAAAAACGTAGGCGGTTGGCAAAATCTAACATGATTATCAGACATCCATTGGTTATACTAGATTTTAGAATTTCTCTAGTCTTAAATAAAAACATAAGGGGAAAAATCAAGAAAGGTCATAAGTACAGAACATCAGTTTCTGAAATCTATTCACTATAACAAGTTTGAATATTACAAAACCTCACTTATTGATTCATTCATTTTGTTATCCAAGCCTTTTTTTCACTAAATGCACACTAATTATTACTTGGCAGTATGAAATATTATTTCTGGCCTTGTAGATTCAATGAAAAAAGTAAACATGGTCCCTGCTCCTATAAAGTGCTTTGTTGGAACTGTTTTGTGATCAAGAAGCATCCAGAGGGACAAAAGAAAACAAATAGTAACAAAGGCAGAAACAGCAGCAAAACCTAAGGAGCTGTATTAAAGGTCTCCAATTTCCCTTACCATGCTCACCATCCCGTCCTCCTGCCCGGGTCCTGTGACTGACAGTTAACCTACTGAGTAAGCAAAAGCCTCCTTATTTGCAGATGCGCAGTCTCAGGATCAAAAAGCAAAATACAGCAGTCTGCATTGCTGGAGAAAGATGGTAGTTTCATGATCAACACAATCACCTATGACAAGATGAGACACTAAATAAAGACAGCAGTGCCTACCAGGAAGAAGTGTTTGGAGAATTAGACAAAATGTGTACAAAGCATCTACTTAGTGATTGAAGAACAAAATACAATATTTCACAGCATTTAGTGATTTCTTCTCCTGATTCATCCTTCCAAGTGCTTCTACCACCCCTACTGCCTTCCTTGAGCAACTGTATTAAAGATCTCCAAAGGTGTGTTAATCTACCAGACCCTATCTTAATACGAAAAGGTTATTTATATGGCTTCAGACAACACAGAGCTCTTCTAAATCGGGGACATAATGGGAACTTAGAATTCCATTTCTGTAAGCCCTTGCCATTCTAACATAAAGGAAAATATTACCTAAATCTCTTGCGCTTGCAACTGTCACCTCAGTAAATCAGGTCTTCTGGTTTATGAAGACGCACAAGAGCCTGCAAGATTCGTGAGGGAGTAAAGGTGTTTTCTTCCAAGCCTGACAACCTGAGTTTCATTCTCAGAACCCACATGATGAAAGACAAGAATTCACACCCACAAGCTGTCCTCTAGATTCCACACACATGCCATGGCACACTCATGCCATGGACATGTGCATTTGTGCACAGGCACATACACACACACACACACACACACACACACACACACACACACATAAATAGAAAAACATGTTTTTAAAACCATCCAAGTCTCTTCTTTCCTCCTCATGAGTCATTCTATCTATCAAGGTTCAAACTTGAGGCAATACCCTTTCAGCCTAACTTTGTGATGTTCAAAAGATGTGAACTCAGGATCTCAGCAGCACTTTTTCCATACTTGCAATCCCATAACTGCGTTTTCTTTAACATTGTCCCAAGCATTGGGAAATCATAATACTAGAAAGAGTGATTACAAGTAGAGAAGGGTCAAGGGTCAAGTACCATATGGAACACGTTAGAGACAAGAGCTCTTCTGTGCAGTCTAGTTGCTATTCAGTTGCTGTGATAAAACACTGGCCAGAACCAACCTGTGGCGGAAAGAGTCCATTCCATCTTACAAGTTAAATACAGTTCATCATCAAAAGAGATCAAGGCAAGATTTCAACGTAAAGGAACAAACTGAAGCAGAGGCCATAGAAGAACATGGCTTACTGGCTTTTTATTCTTCCTTCCTTCCTACTTTCCTTCCTTCCCACCTTCCTATCTTACTTTTTATTATCTGGGTTTTTTGTTTTAAAGTAAATTTTTATACAATATACTTTGATTATGGTTCCCCCTCCGTTATCTCCTCTGAGATCCTCCCTATCTCCCCACACATCCAACTCCTCTACACCTTCTTTTTATTTCTCTTTAGAAACAAAAAGCAATTTTCTTAGAAGAGGGGAATAGGAAGAAAGCACAAGAGACACTCTCATGAACACAAAACCCATAGTATTGGAAACATAATAGGCAGACAAAAGACTGGTAATGTTTTTAACAAATGAAACTAGAATAAATAAAAACAATAAATAAAGCACTATTAAGCAAAAAAGCTCCAAAAATACCACTCAGTTTGTCTTATGTTGTTCCTCTACTACTGGGCATGGGCCTGCTATTAAGGTGGCTTAGGTGGTTTCAGGGAAACTCCACTGAAGAAAGCCAATTTTTCCTTCACAAGCAGCTGTGAATTGGAGATACCTTCTGGGTTAGGGATGGGAGCTAATGTATACCCCCCTCCAAGTGCTGGGATCCTATCTGGCTTGGACCTGTGCAGACCTAATGCACCATAGATCCCTTCTTATACAGCCTAATATGCTCATTCTATCAATTCTGTTCCTTTAGGGAACCCTGAAATACACTCCATAAAATCAAGCTCCTGCAAAACTGGAAAATTAAGTCTGCCACCATCTTGCCTGATATTATACTTTTCTAATACCTTACTCCTTTCTTAATTTTCCTTATTGTATATTGATTATAAGGCCTTGACATTGGAAAGATGGTTTGGTAATTAAGAATGTTTGCTGTTTTCTAGTGGATGTTGTTTTGGTTCTCAGAGTCCATATCAAATGATTCATAATCACCAGTAACTCCCAGTCTGGGGTGGTTTCCAAGTTTACCCACACATACCTGTGTACACAGACAAATAAAATGAATATTATTTTTAAAAGACCTTGGGAAATCTTAACGTCTATTCCTTTGAAGTCTTTTGAAATGACATATAACATTATCCTCTAAGTTTGCAATACAGTTTAGATAAAGGATTGCTTTCATGGGAAAGACAAAGGGATTTGCTGTTTAATGGGTATAGAGAATCAGTTTCACAAGATGAGAAAGTGCCAAGACTCTGTTATATGGATGCTGAAAATACTCCTGACCACTAAACTAAGTCAAACTGGTTAGCATAAATATTTGTTGAGAGAAGCCACTTGTTTGTTCCTGACTGCTCAGCCCCGAAATAACCACATAGAAACTATATTAACTAAATCACTGCTTGGCCTATTAGCTCTGGTTTCTTATTGGCTAGCTCTTATATCTTAATTTAACCCATTTCTATTAATCTGTATATCACCGTGTGGCTGTGGCTTACCGTCGAGATTCTGTCTGGCATCTGTCTCTGACAGGGCTACATGGCTTCTCCCTGCCTCCTCCTTTTTTCCCCCAGCATTCAGTTTAGTTTTCCCCACCTACCTCTGTTCTGCCCTGCCAGGCCCAAGATAGGTTCTTTATTAACCAATGGTATTCACAGCATACAAAGGGGAATCCCACATCAAATATTTTCTGTTTCCTATTTTAATAAAAACCAGTGTTTCATTGAAAGAACGAAAGTCCCAATGATAGCCTATGCTGGAAAGGATGTGGAGTTAGGGGAACACTCATCCATTGCTGGTGAGAATGCCAACTTGTGCAACAACTTTGGAAATCAGTGTGGCAGTTTCTCAGGAAATTAGGAATCAACCTACCTCAAGATCCAGCAATATCATTCTTGGGAATAAACCCAAGAGATGCCCTATCATACTACAAAAGCATTTGTTCAACTATGTTCGTAGCAGCATTATTTGTAATAGCCAGAACCTGAAATCAACCTAGATGCCCCTCAATGGAAGAATGGATAAAGAAAGTGTGGAATATATACATATTAGAGTACTACAAAGCGGTAAAAAACAATGACATCTTGAATTTGCATGCAAATGGATGGAAATAGAAAACACTATCCTGAGTGAGGTAACCCAGACCCAAAAAGATGAATATGGTATGAACTCACTCATAAGTGGATTCTAGCCATAAATAAAGGACATTGAGCCTATAATTTGTGAATCTAGAGAAGCTAAATAAGAAGGTGAACCCACAGAAAAACATATATAGATCCTCCTGGAAATTGGAAGCAAACAAGATTGCCAGGCAAAAGTTGGGAGCATAAGGGTGGGGTAGAGGTGGGGGTAGTGATGGGGGAAGGAGAGAAGGGGAGAGAGGAGAAGGGAAAGACTGGGGAGAGCATGGGGGAGTGGGAGGTTGGAGATGGAGGAAAGGTGGATATAGGAGCAGGGAAGAAGATATCTACATCAAGGGAGCCATTTTAGGGTTGGCTCTAGAGAGATTCCCAGGTATCCACGGGGATGTTCCCAGATAGGTCCTTGGGCAGCAGAGGAGAGAGTGCCTGAACTGGCCTTGCCCACTATCACACTAATGATTATCTCCAATATCACCACAGAATCTTCATTTGGTGACGGGTGGAGATAGAAACAGAGACCATCATCAGAGCAATGGACTGAGCTCCCAAGGTCCAGTTGAAGAGCAGAAGGAGGGAGAACATGAGCAAGGAAGTCAGGACCATGAGGGGCTAGTCCACCCACTGAGACTATGTGCCTGATCTAATGGGAACCCACCAAATCCAGTTGGACCGGGACTGTATGAGCATGTGACCAATCCAGACTCTCTGAATGTGGCTGACAATGGGGGCTGACTGAGAAGCCAATGATAAAGGCACTGGGTTTTGTTTCTACTGCACGTACTGGCTTTTTGGGACCCTAGTCTATTTGAATGCACACCTTCCTAGGCCTGGATGGAGTAGGGAGGGTCTTGGACTTCCCACAGGGCAGGGTACCCTGCCCTCTCTTAAAGAGGGAGGGAGAGGGAGGAGGGTGAGTGGGGGAGCGGAAGGGGAATGGGAGGAGGGGAGGAAGTGTAAATTTTTTAATGGAAAAAAAAAGAAAGAATGCAAGTCACATAAGCATGCATTTGCATAAACATACAGAACACTTGCATTGCTTACCACAATGGCAGACACATCAAAAGCCTTCAATCATCCATGGAGTTCTGTCTTTGTCATATTTGAGTTTTGCAACAACTTTCTTACACCTACCTTACCTATGAGAACTTCTAGTTTCCCTTCTTTAGAACACAGTGGGCACCTGCTCCTTAGTAGTTCCATGTGGGTGCACTTTATCTTGCCAAATAGATTGCCAGTTCCTGTTGAGAAGTAGGCAAATATTATATTTCTTTTATGACCACTTCATGCTCAGTGCAGTTTTGTTATTATCTAATGGCTGGGTTCTACACCAAAAGAGATGTGTGCTCCCAGAGCCAACACATTCCAGTTTCCACTGACTGCTCTTGGACACTGCTCATCACCAATCAAAATTTGTCTATATTCTGGGTTTTATATAGCAGTCTTTATTTGGAAGGGAATCGATGAATGAGAAAGATAAAAGGAAAGAAGATAAATAATATATTAATTCTCAATATATATATATATATATATATATATATATATATATAATTTTACATACACGGTAAACACAAAGAAATCAGGAAAACTATAAGGAAAAATGGTGCTATATTCCATGTGTGTTACAGGAAAAATACAATCCATGGGAACCTATGGGAAAGATAATGGAAATTCAACAAGAAAATTAACCTTAGGAAAACAGGAGAGCTCTACAGAATAGTTTTAGATTTAAATGTTTTTCAAGGAAAACTGCACCTGTTTATTAATGCTTAACTTTAATATAATGTTATTATATAGTTTTCAAGACAACTAAATTTGAGGCACTGAAATCAATGCTAGAATATATGTGAAAATGGAATTACCTCTATTCATTGGTACATAAACAGACTCAGAGAAATTATTTACCTGTGAATACAAAATTAGCAAACCTTCAATCTGAGCTTACCCATCTGGTCACAAAGCATAGATAATTCCCACTATTCAAGTCACTGATTCAACAGACATTTATTGACTGTTTACTATGAGAAAGTGTGTGAAGAAGATATAAAGCTAAAGAAAACATTATTTTTTCCTTCATAGGGTTCTTATTCCCATGAGGATGAAGTTCTCCACAAAAATGAATTTTACAAAATGCAGAAAATCTAAAAATCAAGTGTGCAGAAGAAATGGTAGTACATGAATTAAGGAAACTTGACTTCCATGAAAAATCCTGAAAAGTGTCTTTATAAAGTGTTTAAATTGTTTTTATTGAACTATTGGAGTGGAAAAAATATAGAAAGTCTTAAAGAATAAATTAATCAATGGCAGTTTCATGTGCTTATTTACTTCGCAGATTAGCTGCTCGTAGTCTTGCTTTACAGACGAGAACATTGAGGCCAAACCAACGGTTTGTAAGTGGAAGAACATCACTGTGAGAAAGTCTTACCTCAGTGATACGTTGAATATGTGTAGAAGTTCATCATAAAAAAAAAATAGGCTGAAAAGAGACACTTTGCCATTGGAAATTTCAGAACAAGGCACAAAATTAGAAATAACACCATATGAGATTGTGCAATACAAGCATTTCTGAAGCAGTATATAATAGATAATAAAACTGGACAATAGGAAACCATATTATTTCATGTCATGCTAAAGACCTTGGAATTTATCCTTTATAAACTAGGGAAGAGATTTGTTTTACTTGTACACTAACAGATAATCATGCTAGCTATCTGAAAGGGAAGGGACTTCAGAAAGAGCTGTGATAAACTTCAGAGAAAGCTATAGAACGGTTGGAAATAACACTTATAGATGAAAAAGAACGTAGACCTTGGTGATAAATTGAATCTGAGTACCTCTGCCCATCAAGATTTCCTGTTTCAATAACTTGTTCAGGAAAAGCAAAAGCATAAATATGATAAATACATGAACTTGTCATTTTGGAAGTGCCGAGGCATGGTGCTAGGCAGAGCAGCATTAAAGATAAATAAATCAGGGCTGAAAAGATGGCTCAGCAGTAAAAATCACTTATTGCTTCTTCAGAGAACTGGAGTTCATTTCCAAGTATCCACATCGAGTGTCTCACAAACACCTGTTATTCCATCTTCAAGACACCTGATGCCCTCTTCTGTTCTCAATAACCAACATGTGCACTTCCATATATACACACACTCATATATAAATGATGAAGTTAAAACATTTTAAAAAAAATAAAATGGGGGCATTGGGTGTGACTAGGTTATTAGAAGACATGCCTAGCGTGCACAGCATCCTGAGATCATTACCCAGAACCACATGATGAGGCATGGAAACACCTACCTGTATTCTCCAGCACTAAGAAGATGAGGGCAGCAGGAACAGAAGTCCAAGTCCAGTCTGAAATACATGAGACCCTGTCCTAGTTAGTTTATCCTACAAACATAGCACAGCCTAGTTATGTGAATGGTAAATCTCAGTTAAGGGACTACCCAGGCTAAAATGGTTTAGTGAGTGTGTATGTAAAGGATTTCTTTAATTGAGGTGGAAGGGCCTAACCCACTTTGGGTAGCATCATCTCCTAGGAAAAGAAAGATGGGCTACAATAAGCAAGCCAGCTAAGCATCAGCCCATGAAGAAGCTAGGGTCCACAAGCAGCATTCCTCTGTAGTTTGTTTCTGCTTGAGTTCTTGTCCTGACATCCCTTGAGGATGGGCTGCAACTGGTAAAAAGAAATAAGCCATTTCTTCCTCTAAGCTGTTTTTTAGTCAGGGTATTTGTCACAGCATCAGGGAGTGACAGTAAAACTGACTGTCTCAAATAAAAACTTTTTCTTTTTGAGGCAGTGTTTCTCTGTGTAGCCTTGACTGTCCTGGAACTAGTTTTATAGTCTTGGCTGGCTGGCTTTAAACTTCCAGGTATCCACTTGCCTCTACCTCCCTACTACTGGTTTTAATGGTGTGCCTCACAACCACCTTTCAGAAAAATTAAAGTATAAATAAAACCCAGTTTCTATTCGAGAAGATCCTTCTGTCTGGAGTGACCTGTGGGAGTATAACAAGGGATTTTATGATTATCAAAGATGTGAGGCCCAAGCACCAGGAACCCAAGGCAAGGATAGTTTTCCCTAAGTTAGGAGAGCAGAAAAGAGTCTATAGAGGAGACCCTCCAATATGAATGTGAAGAAGTAAGCAGGCCACTTCCAGTGGATCTAATATTGCTTGGTTTGAGTGTTTCTCCTGTGCAGAATGGCAGGATAGAGAAGAACAAATAGCTTTGATGTGTTATACAGAGGAAGAGTATCAAAAAGTATATAGGAAAATTTTTAGATGTTACTTCCCCTATTAAAGTTCCTAGTAAATTAGTAAAATTTAGGTCACAGAAATACAAAAATGGGAGTCAAGGTAGCAAACTGCAATAAAACTACCAGTCAAGTGGTGGCTTACAATGCTTTGTGGCCAGGCCATTGAATGCTGTCTACCCCAATTCAGGACAGCATTGGTGTTCAGAATGCTTGGGGAAGTCTATGAGACTATTGGCTCTATCCTAAGCAACAGAGTATTTGTTAAAAATGTAGGTTGTCACCTTAAGACTCACAGTTAGGTGTCTGTATATTCTGCAGTTTCTACTGCCTTGCTAAGGGATTTTAAACTACCTTACAATAAGTTATGCTTGGAGGAGGCTTCCCTGCATCAGTCACAAATATTGATCTTTGTGAGTAAAAGTGCCCTTTCTGATCAATATGCTTATGGAGATATCTTACCAAATGCAAGATCGACAAAAAAAGGACAATATTGTTTGAGTATGAAGTCTTATTCTTAATAAATAAATAAGCCCTTTGTTTATCCACCTTTTTAATTTTTGAGAATTTCATGTATAAGGACAATATTTGCATAATTTTCACGTTTGCACTTTTTACTCCAACTCTTCCCAGGTCCTGCTCATTCCCTCTCAAATTCACTACTTTTACTCCAGCTCACAGTTGCCTGGAGTTCTTTGTGTAGGGCTGAAACCTTGTGGACTCTTCCACATCCACTTGGGTGCATGTATTGATGTCATCTTTGTCCAGCTCATGTTTAGGCAGTCAAGATAGTAGAGACTTTATTAAGTAGGTTTATAAAATGTTACCCTATATTTACAAAAGTTCTTAGTGTTATCTATCTCTTCTCCATCTATTTACCTCCTTTACCCTTTCCCTAATGAAGTCTTATCCATTTTTCCCATGCCCCTCTTCATAGTGCCTGTGTCCAACTATTCCCATTTCTAGAGCTCCTTCACCCCCTTTTATGTGGGTTCCCTGACCTCTGCAGTTACTGTAGGCTGTTGTTTTGTCTTATTGACTGTGTCCTTTACCTAACAAAAGCTTCTTGATTTCAGTAGGTCCCATTTAGTGTCGATCTCAGTGTCCATGCTACTAGTGCTATATTTAGAAAGTGGTCTCCTGTGTCAATGAATTCAAGGCTACCTCCCACTTCCTCTTCTACCATGTTCAATGTAACTGGATTTACGTTGAAGTATTTAATCCATTTGTGCTTGAGTTTTTTGCTTGGGGATAGATATGGATCTATTTGCGATCTTCTACATGTTGACATATAACAGTTATAACAGCACCACTTGCTAAAGATGCTTTTCTTTTTCCATTGTACTATTTTGGCTTCTTTGTCAAAGATCACATATTCGCAGGTGTGTGGATTAATGTCAGAGTCTTCCATTGAATTCTATTGGTCCGTGTGTCTTTTTTTATGCCAGTCCGACCTGTTTTTATTACTATAGCTCTATAGTAGAGCTTGAAGTCATAGGTGCACATGTTAAGCTTTATTGCATACCTGGAATTGGAATGATCATTGCCTGGAGACTTCTTCCTAAACTGTACTGCTTTAAATTTGCTGACAATTAACTTTCTGGCAAGAGACTCCCTGGTGTCTGATCCAAGTTGATGAAATAGAACTGAACCAAGTTTTTATTAGTCATCTCCTGACAGTCACTTCCTGCATGGATACCTGCAGTTCCCCTAACACCTCTGACACAGGCCTGGCCTCAGCAGCTATTCTTAGCCAAGAAGGGAAAATCCACAACACCTTCCTTGTATCCTTGGTATCTAAAACGAGAATCACTTGATTGAAATTGCCCAGTTCTGCTACATGTTGGGGCTAGAGCTTGATTTCCTCCTTCAGTCGAGTTTGTACCAGTTCTATTGGTGATGGTTTCCTTCACTACTTAAGTTTTCCTTTAATCCACTTTCGTAAATTGGAATCTTACCTGGATGGGATCTTATCCTAAGGTCTCCACTCCCTTTATTCCACTTAGCATCAAGATTTTCTTTAAACTTTTATCTCCTTGAACACTGGACTTAGCACCATTACAATTTCTGGTGTTACTTTTCCTTATTCTCCTTTCCTTCTCAAACTGTACATTTTGTACTTCTCTTGTCCAGCTTATTCCTTTCCATTACAGATCTATATAGCAGTGATTACTAATAACCACATGACACAGTCAGTATTAGGTTGTCTTGAAATCCTTGTCTATGTCATTAAACAAAAACTCTTTAATTTATCCTAGGGCAGATATTCAGGACAAGTGCAAAAAGCAGCCATATTCTTTGCTATAATATCTCAAGAGTGGTTTCTAGGCTGCTTGCTATTATTCTTACCCCCGAAGTTTATGATGGTTTCCCCCTTGTACACATTACCTTCCATACCATTGTTCTCGTTCCTACTAGGATGGATCATTAAACTCCAGTAAAAACATTCATGTTTTTCTAGACCACAGGTCTACCTTCCACCAAAAAGCAGAATAGTCAGTCCTGCCAGAGCAATACCCAACTCCTGGCACCAGCTTCTGTCTTAGTCACTGCTTTATTGATCTAAAGAGACACCATGGCCAAAACCATTTTTATAAAAAGAAAGCACGTAATTGAGGGCTTGTTTACAGTTTCAGAGGTGAGTCCATTTTCATCATGGTGAGAAGTGTGGCAACAGGCAGGACGGCTTAGTACTGGCGAAGTAGCTGTGAGCTAAATCTTGATCTATAGACATCAGGCAGAGAGAAACACTAAGCCTGGTGTGAGCTTTTGAAACCTCTAAGCCCATCTATGTATGGGGCATAGAGTTTTTCATGTTCACAGAAGCACTAGGGGAACCAGGAATGTTAAACATGTTGAGGTGCTTTTTCAAAGAAGGGAGGCATAACCTGTTATTCACCCAGACGTTTGGGAGCAGATGTGACCTGAATGCTATTTGTGTAGCCAAGAACACACCAGATTCTCCTACGGATCCTGATCGTGAGCTTGTTTCTCTTAATCTCTAAAACCTAACGTTATTGAAGGCATCACATGTAGTCATCTACGGAACCAATCTTTATGGTAGGTGTCACATGTACTTCACAGAATTTTAAAATAGTCCCCTTTACTTAGCTTACTTTGTGCTTTATTGTACACACAAGATTGAGTTAATTATCACCAGAAAAGTTTTCATTAAACTGTGATGGGCATGCATATGCCTAAAATAAACTATTTGAGGTCAAATTCCTGAAGTTTAAACTAATACCACCTACTTAGTCAACTTAGTCATGAGGAATAGCACTGTCTTCCTACCTTTCATGAATCATTACTTTGCTGGCTCTTATGGTCACAGAGATCCCCTCTTCCCACTCTGTTACCCTCTGGTAACACACTTCCTCCAACAAAACAACACCTCCCAATCCTTCTAAACATTCTTCAATAGTGCTACTCTCTGATGACTAAGCATTCACATATGTAAGAGTATGGGTACCATTCTTAATCAAATCACCAGAGCTGTATTGTTAATCATCTTTTTCTTCTAATCAAACTACATTTCCTCATTTTATTAAGTGTAAATTATAGAGAGCTCTTCTCAAAAAAAAGAAAAAAGTAAAGAAAAATAAAACCTTCTTACAAAACTCTTCATCTCAGAGTTAGTTTTATTTCTAATCTAAAGCCCAACTCAATAAATGTGGGAATTATCGTGGTAGCTTTGCTGACTTCCCCTCTGCCAATCCTGGTAACACTTTGAGTGTTCCATTAAAGACAAGAAACTATTTAATGAAGATGATACAGCATAACCCACCTCTAACTGACTGCAATTCTATGTAACTGTAAAAAGAAAATGTTAGGAAATAATGCATCAGGATTAAGTTTTATTTAATTCATATAATTTATCCTGATCAATTTTGAGT
Organism: Microtus ochrogaster; assembly: GCF_000317375.1. Taxonomy (NCBI): domain Eukaryota; kingdom Metazoa; phylum Chordata; class Mammalia; order Rodentia; family Cricetidae; genus Microtus; species Microtus ochrogaster. The sequence continues at coordinate 9,047,859 of NC_022035.1, read as the reverse complement.
GCTTAACAAAAAAAAGATGATTTTAATGACCAACTATAAAAGTAGTAATTACAATTTCTAGATGAAATTCTATTTGAAAGAGCATAAAAGGATAATAAAAGCAATTTGTCTGCAATAGATCACCATGACTCAGAGATATGGGAAATGTATTTTGCTTGACTTGTAAAGATCTAGTATGTCTTTTTCTGGTCAAAAGACAAAGAATGAATACAACAGTAACTGTGCTTCATGTTCTAATCTCATAGAGGCTCCTCTGAAAGTTGATGAAAGGTTGCCATGGAATCAGTCATTTATCCCATGTACTTCTCAGTCCATGGAGTGTAAAATGATCATAGCTTTGGGTATTTTTTTTGTCTTTTTGCGGTCATGTGTTTGCTTTGCATACTGTTTTGGTAATAACATTTTGAGTAGCTTTACTCACCTGACTGAGGCCTTACCTTCTTTTGAGACTAGATAAAGAAAACACAAATAAAATTACCGGATAAATCAAGAAAAAACAGGAAAATGTGATAAAAAAATATAATTTTTACATATTTTTAGAAATAGAGGGGGAAGGGAGGTTTATCAACAAAAATGAGTCTTGTTTCCTTTAAGCAAAATTTTTCTCACATACAGATAAATCACTAAGTTAACAGTCATTTCCTAAAACTAAATAGCAGGACTCTACCCGTAAGAGAAAACAGAAAGACACAAATGTAAAACAGACTCTTCTGTTTGTTTTCAGGCTCTAGAGCTGAGTCAGAATTTACCAAAGAACTTGACCTCTAGCTGGATCTGGGTTGTGTCTCCGGGTTTGTGCTCCTTCAGATTTTGATTCCTTTAGTAGCCAAGCAAGCTGGATTGCATGAAAAGCACTAGATACGTTTTGATACTCATATCCTACTCATATCAATCCTACTGCACGTATTGGCTTTGTGGGAGCCTAGGCTGTTTGGATGTTCACCTTACTAGAAGTCAAACATATTTTGGGGAACAAGGAATTTAATCATTCAGAATGATTAAAAATCAAACCACCCCACTTCCTAGAGAAGCACAATCTAAAATTTAGAAAACAGAACGATAAAAAAAATCTATAGTGGTCTAAAATCTTACTATCTAGAAATTTGACTATCTTGCTAGTCACTAGGCTGTTTAAATCACTTTTTTATTAGCTGCCCACAAAGTTTTGTGAGTGTCCATAAGAATTCCATTTGGGGCCTGGGGATGCAGCCCAACACTTGGGAGAACTTGCTGCAGTTGTTGAAAACTTGGGAAAGATTCTCTGCACCCACATGACAGCTCGCAACCATCTCTAACTCCAGTTCCGGGAGATAAGAAGCCCTCTTCTGACTTCTGAGGGTGCTTACTAGGAAGTGGTGCATATATACACACCCAGACATATACAAACATACAGATAAAATGAATAAATATTTTCCAAAATCAAATTTTAGGACTTTCTATATTCTAAAGCATAATCAAGCTTATGTTTGGTTCCTCAGATTATAGGGTGTTCAGGAGTCTAAACAAAACACAGGATATTTATCTATTCACCTAAGTCTCCATTCTAGTTTATAAAAGAAACAATCATATACGCTATGTATAATATATGAATCCTATTAGTATATATAAAAATATTAACAAAAAGCCGGGCGGTGGTGGCGCACGCCTTTAATCCCAGCACTCGGGAGGCAGAGGCAGGCGGATCTCTGTGAGTTCGAGACCAGCCTGGTCTACAAGAGCTAGTTCCAGGACAGGCTCCAAAACCACAGAGAAACCCTGTCTCGAAAAACCAAAAAAAAAAAAAAATATTAACAAAAAATTCTCTTCAAAGATAGAGAAGAAAGTCATTTTCATAATTTGAAATAAAAATTGGGCTGAAGGTAGTTCAGTGGTATAGCTAAAGGGTGTAGTGAGGGTAAAACTTAGCATGTTCAAGAGATTAGGTTCCATCCTCACCACTGAAGAAAAAAATCTTCCCACACCTCCTTCATCAGGCGATGAAAGGAGACAGAGACAGAGACCCACATTGGAGCCCCGGACTGTAATCCCTAGGTCCAAATCAGGAGCAGAAGGAGAGAGAGCACGAGCAAGGAACTCAGGACCCCGAGGGGTACACCCACACACTGAGACAATGGGGCTGATCTATTGGGAGCTCACCAAGGCCAGCTGGACTGGGTCTGAAAAAGCATGGGAAAAAACCGGACTCGCTGATCATAGCAGACAATGAGGACTACTGAGAACTCAAGAACAATGGCACTGGGTTTTGATCCTACTGCACATACTGGCTTTGTGGGAGCCTAGGCTGTTTGGATGTTCATGTTCCTAGACCTGTATGGAGGTGGGAGGTCCTTGGACTCCCCACAGGGCAGGGAACCCTGACTGCTCTTCGAGCTGATGAGAGAGGGGGAGTTGATTGGGGGAGGGAGTGGAAAATGCGAGGCGGTGGTGGGGAGGAGACAGAAATCTTTAATAAATAAATAAATAATAATGATAAAAATCTTCCCACTTTAGTTTCCCCAGTTCCGGAATTATAAACATGCATCAATCACCATATCAACAGAAATAATACTTTGTAATGAAAAAACAGGCTCAGGACTTGAAAATGGGAGAGAGAAACTGGTAAGACAATCAGGGAACATCTGGTCCAGAGAAATTAACTAGAACATCTATTTCAAAAACCTTGTTAAGGTCTGAATCGTTTTACATCTTAGTCACATGTTCATCAATCAAACTTTCTGACCGATCAATTCACTGTGACTCACCATGACAACCAATTCTATGTTAGACTCAGAATTATTTATATTTTCTTTGAATTAAAACACACATATTGTTTTTAGCAATGAATAAAAGTTATCTATAACAAATCCAATTTTCTCCTTTGGGACCATGATTCCTATGGACAGAGACACAGATGATCTCACTGAGTATTCTTATTTCTTTCTGGTCATTTTCCTAATATGTCTGTATTAAGACCTTGAGTTGCATCACATTCCCAGTTAATATCTAGTTTTTTAATGTTGGTATTAACATGGAGAACCCACCATACTGTTGGGCATAGTATGGTCTAGGAAGAACAGCCCAAACATTATTTCCCTGTTCTAGTATTACAGATCTTATTACTAAAGCCAGGAATTACACTCACTGCTTTTAAAGCTATGTCACACAGTTAATTCAAATCGAGCTTTATAGTGACTAAAATTTTAACATCTTAGAAGCTAAAGATATTCAGTAGCAATTTAGTAAACATTTATGGGCCCAAGAACTACTTTATCTGCCACTAGCTGTGTGACAAGAACACTTGTTAGAGCTCCTTGATTTTCATAATAGGATAACTATCTTGCTACTTGCTGATCTCAGTTTCAAAGCATATGGATGGGCCCTCAGCCAGTAGTTTAGAATGCCAGCACTCCAGGTTATCCAGCTCCTTCCAAAATCCTGCTGAGAGGGAAATGTTTACTGAAACTAGGCCCAGGGCCTTCTAAATTCAGTATGTGCTTAGCACTCTCACAAGAAAGGTGTCTATTTGGACTCTGCATGACACCTCTCCATCACTTCTATTGAATTGCAGTTAACGTTCCCTATGTATGTCTGATAAGAGATTATCATAATAAATAACCATGCAAAATATTAAGCAGTATTGCTACTTTGTTTTTATCGTTTGTTTCTGTGAGGCAAGGTCTTGCTCTGTTACCCAAATTTATCTCAGTCTCCTAAGAGCTAGTGTTATAGGCATGAACTGCCACACCCAGGCAATCACTGTTATTTCTAATGGATGAAGATGTTGCCCATTTGTTTGGAGCCCATTTCAGTGCTAAACTCTTGGTTTTCCTGAAGAATTGGCTCTAATGATGGAAAGCATCAGAATGGCTTCAGACTTATAAAACACAATCATTATAGAGAAAAGTCTAAGAATGAAAACAGGAAAATGCCATTTGATACCTGGACAAATCAGAATGAAGCACTTGTATTTGCTACTTCCTCAACTAAAAACGCAGTCCTCAGAGTAAGATGATTAACAACTACTTGGGCCTTATAAAAAAAAAATATAGTTAAGCTAATCAGCATTATTCAGTTGTTTCTAGGTATCTACTTCCTAATCTCCCTGGGTAAACTGGTTTTCCTCAATGACCAAATTTCAAATACCACATGGATGTAAAAACCCCTTGGAGAATTTGTTATAAATGAGCTTCCCTTACAACTATAATGCAAATGATCTCAGAATACACTAATTGTGGATACCTTGAATAGACTCTGTCATTCTTCCCTGTGGCCTATGCTGTTGGCTATAAATTTAGTTAATGCCTGTTGAATAGAGGCAGATAGACTATCCTACCAAGGGTCTTAGCGAGCAGATGAAAGAATCTCCTCCCTATTCCTACCGTGTACACCACCTTCTCTTTACACTCCCTAGTGTCCACAGGTAGGATCTCAAAGGCACAGCCTTCTGCAGACTGTCAAATGGAAGGCAACTACTCATTTTGACTCTCCTGAGAAGTGAGAGTTTAAGATGCTTTACAATGAGTACAAATGAAACTGAACAGTGCTGCATGGGACTTTCTTTATATGGTACCAGCTGCTATCTTTTTATTGATATCATCTAGTCTACCTCTGAAACACAGAAGTTTACTAACAGAAAATATGACAACTTCCTTGAGTAAAACTGGTTTTCAAGGAAGCAAGTCTTTTAGCATAACTGATACGACTCAGAAACATTTTAAATTAACATAATATGACTTCAGCTCATTTGGTCATGATTCACTCTCCTGTACTATTTGCATTTTCTCTTTTTTATGTTTTTAATTTTATAAACTTCGTGCTGTCTGTCTCCATGGTTACCAGCTCTTAATCATAATGAGCACCTGGTCTATACTGAGGAATTAATATTTCTTTATGAGCTGCACACATTAAATTGTTCACAGCCTCCTATTCTTGCAGATACTAGTCATAGATCTGGTGCTCCAGCAAAAGCTTCCAAAGTGTTTTTACATCTTTATGAATTCTGTATACTACAGAAACATGGCAATTTTTATAATAGTTAGGAATTGGAAACACAGCACAATCCATGTTTCATTGTATTAATAATCAATACAATAATTTGTATAAATCAAAATTAAACATACTTAATTTTTAAAACAATTTATATGTATTTATCAAATTTTATTCAAAATAAATTAGGTGAATGCTAACATTGACTCACACACATATCTATATCTATCTATACACACATATCTATATCTATCTATACACACATATCTATATCTATCTATATACCTATATCTATATATATATATATGTCTATCTATAGATACATAGGTATATAGATATAGATATGTGTGTAAGAGAAATCTAAATTTGTCATCAAATAACAGGGGAGACAAAGCCTCAGCTAGATTTTCTTGCCACCAATTGAAACCTCCAGTGTTACGATGGGTGACATCTAATTGAGTTCTTGGCCAAAGAGGCCCCTCAGTAACCCCTAAACAATGCAGGTGATTGTTAAGGTTAGTGGCGCTTTTCTCCAAACTGATGGTTAAATTCTGTTGCTGAAGAAAATCTATGTAACTCATTGGACACAGGGAAGTTGAACTGTTATCTATCTAGAGACTTCCCCACTACTGACTAGTGTTCATGGTACTGGGCGGTAATCAGCATATTACTACAGGAGAGAGACTTCCCCACTACTGACTAGTGTTCAAGGTCCTGGGTGGTAATCAGCACATTACTACAGGAGAAAAATACACACCATCCCAGTTACAAACTCTTCGGTCTACAATGGTGACTGCTTGTATAACAAACGGGTGCAATGGTGGTACATTGTGAAAGTAAACAATTACTCTCTGATACCGGATTTATAGCCCAGTTCATGAGATGGAACCCATTCCTGCCACTGCTTGGGTGGCCAAGAACATGAGAATACATAGGGCAGCGACCTAGTAGAAAACCAAACACTATGCCATTCTAAGGGAGGAGAGCACTGAAATGAACTCCTACTGACATTCTACTAGGATACTCATAGAACAGCGTCTGGCTCAGTTACCTTCACAGAAGCTTCTTCCTGGAGTAGATGACACAAAGAGACCCATAACTGAACAAGGTGCAAAGAGCAACAAATCTTGGACACTCAATCCTAAATGTTATGTTTCCATCAAATCACTCTCCTCAGAGCACAGGAGACGTTGCAAAAGAAGAGGTGGAAATATTGTAAACCCAGTGGGAACGGAGGACACAAAGGATACAAGAATTTCTGAACACAGGGCTGGTACACGTGAACTCACAGAGAGTGTGGCAGCATGCACAAGGCCTACAAAGGACTAAGTCAGATGACATCCCAAGGCTTAGGGGACAAGTGGAGGCATGACCTTATCCTTAACCCAAAAGCTATCTCCAATTGACAACTCCTCACAAAGGAGAAATTAGTTCTCACTGGATACAGAAAACTCTTAAGGACAGGTCCCATGCCTAGCAGTATATGGCCAACACAAAAATGAACTCAATAGTATTTTTATAGAGCTTTTTTGGCTCATGATGCTTTAGCTAGGCATTTTTCTATCTTATGGGTCTTTTGCTTATATATTATGGTGGTGAATTTTGTTTTTCATGGGATGTCTGTATGTGTGAATGTGTCTCTGAATCTGTCTGATTTTTAGAGCTTTTTCTTTGGTTCTTTTTTTTCTGATAAGTTTTTTGTTTATTTTGTCCTATTCTGGTTTGTTTCTTTCTCTTCTATTTTGCATTTCTGTTGTTTCTTCCTGATTGTTTTTTAATGAGAGAGAGAGAGAAGCTATGTGGACTTGTGTAACTAGGGGGGTAGACAGGATGTAGGGAGAATTGGAGAGGGGAAATCATGGTCATGGTATGTTATATGAAAAAATAAAACCCATTTCCTTTTTGGGCAGTAGTGGTGCATGTCTTTAATCCCAGCACGCAGGAGGCAGAAGAAGGTGAATCTCTATGAGTCTTGAGGCTAGCTTGGTCTACAAAATGAGTTCCAAGATTAGCTAAGACTATTATACAGAGAAAAACCTCAAAACCCCGATAAAAATACCTATTTCCATTTTTTTTTATTTTTGAGACAAGGTTTCTCTGTATCTTTGGTGCCTGCCTGTCCCAGAACTAGCTCTTGTAGACCAGGCTGGCCTTGAGCAGGGGAGGGGGGGGGGAACCACAGGGCAGGAAGAGTGGTGGGAGGGGGAATCGTGGTTAGAATGTAGAATGAAAATTTAAAAAAAATATATAAAAGAACTTGTTAAGGAGAAATGTCAAACAATCTTCCCGCATGCTACATTTTAAATATAGCTTATGCCTGTGAAGGAACCATTGTAAACAAAGAGCTTGGAGGATACTGGAACATTTGGGCCTTTTGTAGGGGCTATCTCCTCGGAAAAAAAAAAGTCTCAGTAAGGGTTATTATTGCTGTGGTGAAATATCATAGCCATGAAATGTGGGGAAGAAAGGGTTTATTTCACTAACAGTTCTATATAACAGTTCATCATCAAAAGCAGTCAGGACAGAAACTCACACAGGGCAGGAACCTGGAAGCAGGAACTGATAAAGAGGCCATAGGAGAGCTGCTTACTCCATAGTTTGCTCAGTCTGCTTTCTCATAAAACCTAGGACCATCAGCCCAAGGATGGTACCACCCACGATGGGCTCCACCATCAGTTACTAATTAATAAAATGTCCTATAGGCTTGCCTACAGTCAAGTCTCATGGAGGCATTTCTTTCTATTGAGGCTATCTCCTCTCTGTTCACTTGACTGTGTGCCATGCTCATATAAAACCATCCAGCAAATGAAGGGAATGTGGGACTCCAGTCTCTTTCTCTGCCTTCCCGTTGAGGAGCACGAGCTCATCCACAGTTTTTCCCCCTCTGCTTTCATATGACACAGCCAAGAGAGAGGGTCCTCATCAGAACTGAGATTCCATCTCTACGTCCTTAAACCTACAAATTTGTGATATAATTGGATATGTTCTCTTTATAAAGTAAGCTGCTCTAAGTACTTCATTATAGCAACTAAAAGCTGACTGACATATTCCAAATAGTACAAAACCATTGTATTAAACAAACCTCTAATAATAGTTCTGTTCTGTTGTTAAGAATAATACATAGGCAGTGACTATATAAAGGCATTTCATATTCCACTTCCTTAAATCTGCATTGCCATTCCCATGAAGATTAGTTATAACCTCATCAATAATAAGATGAATATTTTCATCTCTCATCCAGTTAGGATGAGGCATGCCCACAGACAACCTACTCTGTACAGTTCTCAGATGAATGTTGATTGCGTCATGTTGACAACTTGATTCACATATCACCATATTTCATTGCTAAGACAGGACCACACCCTCGATGGCGCTAGATGATACCTGAATCTACATACTGAATGACTACTTAGCTTACATATGACTCTACAAACTACTACTACAAGAGAAACTGAGACTCAGCAAGTCCTGCAGTTGGTTCATTGCATTTTGTTTTCTTTTGATCAACTGTATAGCTTTTAAAAATGTGACTTAATCCTCTCTGGTTACTTTAATGATTAATTATCCTCACACAATGGTCTCAGTGACAAATATCCATTATTAATGAAAAAATACTGACTAACTCTAGGTTAGTTCTTTTTAATTATGAAATTTCACCAACATGTTTCTACTCACTTGGTTTGGCTCAACTGCTAATAAGGAAGTCTGGTTTTATGAATTCCCTGACACCCACGATTCACTGCAAAATCCTCACGTAGGCACATTCTGCCGCCTCTGATGGATCCCAGAGGCTCCTTCCCTTCAGGGTCTATCAGTGACTCATTTCTAATGGTTATAAAATAAGCAGAAACCACTTCTCCTTTCTTCTTTAATATTGTTTCTTAGTAACAGCTGATTGGGAAATTTGCTTTCCACAGCTAAGTGGCTTATGCAGAATTCTTTGTCCTTATCACTGGCTACCAGTGTTCTCTATTTAGTGGGAACGGTATTAGCTTAGATTTCTTGAACTGAAATACTAAATTCTGGATTCTGTCACTCTAAATGTTTAATGAAATGATCTAGGTGACCTCAATGAATATATTTTAAGAATCTGGGCAGAGAAAGTAAGTATAGAACATTACATTTAGGATCCTGTTTTAGATTCTATTGGATCTCATACCCATACAGAAGTGTTATTATTAATAAGGTTATATAGAAAAGATATAGGATAATCAACTTTGAATGAAAATTAAAAATTACAGCAGAGTAAGCACCTACATGGATTAGTACAAAAACAAAGTTCTTACTTGTTACAATAACCAAAAAAGGTGATTAGATATTAATAGTATTCTGGTATTGTAATATCCTTATTTATTTGTTGCCAAAATACCACAGAGGGTAAATTGCTGAAAACTTAGTCACGAGCATTATGAAAATGCCTCTACCTTTCGTGGAATTTTTACTTGAGTGCATTTGTTTACCTACATAATAGATTGGGAGGTTCTGTTTAGTTTTATGTTTTGTTTTCAGTGAGATAATTAGAAATAGAAGTGGAGCTTGAACACAGCTCTGTGCCCTGACTGATGTAAAGACGAACTATGACAAATCTGTTGGAAAGTATTACCAGCAGACAAAACAGAAAGGGCAAAATGGGGGAAACAAATTAGCTTCTTTACAAAAGAGCCAAACATTACATGTGAACAGCATGGAAGGAGGAGAGGCATGGTGGCACATCACCAGAGACAAACAGAGTGTACTTTGTGTCTCGACAAGTAACTTGGGCCTTTGTCTAAGAGGAACCAACTGGAGTTTTTAAGTAAAAGGGTAAATTACCATTAAAAAAAAAACAGACCAGTTAGAGTGGAAAAAAGCAAAGAGAATCAGAAGGGCATCTAATCAGAAAGTAGTGATGTACCAAAAATTTGCCTCAAGTTCCCTGCTAAAGTGGAAACTAATTAGAAAACTTTCAGCCACTTCCCTTTAAAACTGTAGTTGTACCTAAATACATCCCTACCCAAATTTGCACCACTGTTTCACAGACAGGCCAAGTCATTAGTTACTTTCTGACTATAATAACTTAATTCACAAACTCATCAAACTTAAAACTTAGTCAAGAAACATTAGCAAACTCAGAAACAATGTGTGTACAGCTCTAACTTTCGTCTGCAGACTTCCATTAGTTGAAAGAAACATGTAAGGAAAAATAAAATCTCCTAAATGAGCACAATGGAATATAGGAGGACATATATGGAAGCCAAAAAATAGAGAGTTCTATCCCAAAACTAAAAGATAATAAAGGTTTACACAGCCAAATGCAGCATAAGACAAATGCAATTAGAAAGAATTTGTTAATTAGCTTCAGGGAAAAAGCACTATCAGCCTGTCAGACACCTTGCTTTAAGTGTGTTTGCCACCTCTGGGTCTCCTGCAAAATCTTGGCATATTTATTTAATCAAATGATTGTTATTAATTAATGTTCCTAAAGCACCTGCCAGGTGTGTAACGGGAACCAGAAGTATAAATCTTTGCTGCCTAAAGGAAGATACAACTGAGTTCGAAAGGGGGTCCCACAACGCAAGAATACATGCTTGGTTAGAACACTGACCTGAATGTATCCTCTCTATCTGCATGGTTTTTACCATGGGAGCTCAGTCATCTCTAACTCGGCATCGTTAATTAACAACTGGAAGGCGACAGTTTGTCACTAAGTATGAAGGTGTTCGGGCCAGAAGACTAGAAACATTTATAAGGACATCACAGATAACAGACTTCAAGAATCTTCCAAAGCTAATGCTTGCAGGTGCAAATTAATAATGCTTAAAGTACTAATTTGACATCTTAAAATATTGGCGGCGGCGGGGGGGGGGTATTTGAGAGTGACTATTCTGAGAGACATAAACTCATTTCAGAAAAGATCCGGTTTAGGGCTGAAATCATATTTACTAAACTTGTTTTAGACCAAAAATGATTCAATATTTTCCAAAGTTTCTGATTAAACATATTCCCCATTTGGGCTCCCTCCCTCTCTCCTTCCCTCCCTCCTTCTCTCTTTTTCTCTTTTATTAGCAAATCCCATTGAGGATAGGGATTTTTCTGGTGCAGATATGCTGGAAGGGCCCTGATTTGAAAGCATTCCAAACAGATGGCTCTACCCAGCTACCTCTCCCAGTTACCTCCTGAGTACCAAAAAAGATATATTTACGCTTCTAGGAATCCTGTAAAGGGCAGAAAACGAGTGCTGTCGTTTCATGAGTCTTACAAGGAATTCAGTAAGCCTTTTCTTGGACAAGCACTCAACCTCTCACTAACAGTAAAATAGAAGGACGCTGTGGGTTAAGCCACCCAGCTCGCGGCTTTTCCTCCCGGGTGTCTGGTTCCCCAGCCAGCGATCAGAGCCATGCATGACGGGAGTAGGCAGCGGGGATTGTGGGAAATGTAGTCTGGCGACGCTGCCTTGCCCGCCATTCCTGTAATGGCTGCTTTCCGGTCAGGTAGGGTACAAACTCCGCTCCCGGGGATTCCCTGTTTTATTACCCGAGTGTAGTTGTAAAACGCTGCAGATTTGAGACATCCCTGGGCAAACGAACAATTCCTTTCCAGATCTTCATGTGAACTATGGGGAGAATTTGCTTCTCGGCTCGGTTTCGTGTAGAGTCCTCTGTGTGGGGAACTAACTTTAAATTTAGTACTCTGTTTTTGCACGAACTGTTTGGAGTGTTTTCTGTGCTCATTACCCGTTTCTGCCCTTGCACCCGTTCCTCACTGACTGTAGCTTCCTCTCTAAAATAATGTTTAAATTCTGCTCTCCACTGTAATAGGAGTGTCGCTGGTAACCTCTTAGCCTCGGCAGCCGGAGCTCCAAGGAGGGACTGTTTCACTTCGGATAGAATTTTATATACACCCTTGTTTGGGTAAGTTTTATTAATTCACAGACTTATGTTTTGTGCTGTTTGACTTTTATCAGATTTGTCTAAATTTTCTACATAGGAGACATGCTAAAAAGTGATTTTTGACTTGTTAGGGTGTTTTACATTTACAAGTGTCACGTGTCTTTTTTTTTTCTCTTTTCCTTATAATGGGCAGCCATCCAGTTTCACTTTAGTTGATGCGTTTCCTGTTGGAATTGCCAGAGCCAGGGGTTGTCATGAGATTAATCTAAAATGACTGTCTTTAAGGACACTTCTTTAGCGTTGTAAAATGACAAACTCGGAAATGATTCACAAACTCCATTTTTAAACAGTCGCTTTGTATAGCATCATTCCAAACATTGTGGCTTTTTAACACTTCTTTTGTTTCCATGTTTAATTTCTAGGAAAGTTCAGCCCTCAAGAGCCCCACATCATGAATTCAGTTTCAACACAATTGATCTTAGTGTTTACTTCACTGCTCTTGCTTCTGCCTGGTGTTGAGGCAGTAGAAGCTGGGGATGCAATTGCACTCTTATTAGGCGTGGTTCTCAGCGTTACAGGCATCTGTGCTTGCTTGGGGATATACGCAAGAAAGCGAAACGGACAGATGTGACTTTGAAGGACTCTTCTGAATTAGACTTCACCCTGACCACACTGAAAACCATTGTGCTATGGAGGCCAAACCTGAGGTTTGATCTCTCCTGTTCCCAGCAAGAGGCTGCAGTTAAGAGCATGGTTTCACAGTCTTGTTTCTCATAAGATGGGAGGAGATGGGGTGGGGTGGGAGTGGGGGCTTTTACAATGAAGAGTGCGTGTGCTAATAACATGGCCTATACTTTGTATTTGCTGCTTAGGAAGGCGGCCAAAGAGGGCTTCAATTTGCAGAAGTATTATTTCATACTATCTAAATTGTTAAAGCACATGAAATTGGAAGAAGGAAGTATTTGCTCAGAATCTAGTAAATCAACATTGTTGCTGTATTAATCACTGCCTCTTGAATTCTGCGGGAAACTTTTTCTCCATATTTTTGTTGCTGTTCTGTCTTATCTTCCTATTTGATATTGAACTTAGATATTAAATAGCCAAAAATTGAAACTTTTATTTCTGAAAAAAAATTAACTAAAATGTACTCAAGATATCTAATACTAAAATGGAGAAAAGATTTCTTTAAAAAACAACTTTACATTGAGTGGCATCTTCTTTGTGAGAAGTACTGTATTGAATACATATTCATCATGCCATAAGTTAATCTGTCTATTTCGGTGTCCTTGTATCTGTGTTTGGATGAGTTATGTTTAAGATACATAGAGAGATCACAGTGGGTGAGAAATGAGCATCTTTGAGGTAGGAGAGGCCTCTGCTAGAAAAATCTACATAGACAAAAGGAAGTATATTGGCCTGTATTGGTTTGTATACCAGCTAAATAAAATGGAAACATCTTTGCCATAGTAATTTAAAAAGTCCCATAGCCAACAAATTACCAAGATTTTAAATTAACATTGTTGAACCCTGAACAAATATTTGGGGTAAAATCTGTATTTTGCATGTTATTATAGGTTGAAGAGAAAACTATTCAAGCCTGTTAGAACTCAAGAATCATGTCAGGTCTTTCTATTCTAACAAAATTTCAATTCCTATATCTGTTTGTATGGCATAGCAGTAGGGAGAATGGGGCCTGAAGTTCCATGCTTGGCAAGAGTCTTCAGGCCTTTATTTGATTGGGAAGATTTGGCTGGAATGAAATAGTCTCAGTAAATCAAACCAATCTGTGTTTTCAATGAAAGTACATAATCAAGTTGTTCCCAAAAGTACATTGACCAATCTCTAGCTCTCCTGATAAGAGCCTTGACAAATTCTGTCAGGAAACAGTTTGTGGCAAATACAACCCAGAATATAAAGCCTGTCTCCAATTGAATGGATGTGGCTTGCCTGAGAGTTATGGATACCAATAAAAGGTTGTGAGAAGTACTTTTGCTACAGAGACGTGGAAACCAGATAGGTTTACTGGTTTTGAGGGTATTTTATTTTTCACCAGAGAAGACGCCGACAGTCTTTGTTTGGGTACACCGGCAGTTAATAAAGCTTGTTGGTGCATGCTCAGGAGAAAGGAATGACCTCAGTGACATGACAGTTATCATCTCTGTGCACTGGCTCACTGGAGCTCCTTTTGAGGCGGCTCTCTCGCCCTGGCATGTCCTAGCTCTTCACCAGGATGGGAAAAGCTAATGTGAAGCGTATTTTAACTCATCTAGTTACCTCCAGGTATTATTTTTAGCATATTTAAAATAAGACTACACGAAAACAGTCTTTACTGACAGTGTGTTTCCAAAAGCACTCCAAAGAAAGAATGTTTTAAAAACCTGCCATTTCCTATTTTATCCCTAAAAGCAGAAGTGTGTGTGTGTGTGTGTGTGTGTGTGTGTGTGTGTGTGTGTGTGTGTGTGTGTTGAGGGTGAGGGGGTGCTTTCTAAAAATAGCATCACTGGGCCAAGGAGATATTCAGTGGCTAAAGTTGCTTACATTTACTAATGACCAGAGCTTGATCCTCAGTATCCACATAGTAGGAGAGAACCAACTCCCACAGTGACAACATTGTCTCCATACATGTTCCATGATACATGGGCACATTCCCAACCTCTGACATACTACTAAATAATTATTGTATTTTATTAGTCAATAAAAGAAGACTAAACACATTGACTAAAAACAGAAACCCAGGCTGGGGAGATGGCGTCATTGATAATACTAATTGCCATCCAAGCATGAAGAACAAATACCCACATAAAAACCTGGTGCTGCAGCACATGCAGAAATCCTTACCCTGGAGCTACAGAGACAGCAGAGCCGTGGGACCTGCTGGGTAGGCGCTTTAGTTAATTCATTGAGTTCTAAGTTCAGTGAGAGACCCAGGCTCCAAAAATGAGAGCAACTGAAGAAAAGCCAGTGCTCTACCCTCCCTATGTGCACACATAAAGAACCATGCACAAAAATGACACAGGAAGCCTTCTGATAGACCGTAATCATCAGTGCCTTCGAGAATCCGATAAATGCTTTTGATTTTTGTCCTAAGTGATATCTATACACGCTAACATTTCCAGATTAGTTTCACAAAATTTGCAGAGCTAAAGCCCACCTAGGAGTCAACAATTACAATTTTCTGGTTGGTTTGTTCATTTGTTCTCAAGTTCTGATTTGTTCCAGTTGTACAAGTCATCCCATTGCTTGGAGAGAGGATACCTGTTATGTTACGGTCAAAGGAGCAGATTGACAGGTAGCCCTCAGATGCCTGACACAATGTTTTCTGTCTAATAAATGGTCTGCTACTTAGATGGCCTGAGTTCAGCTAAAAAGTAGAAACAATAAATAAAAAATTTAAGGTCCTTGCCAATAATTTTTATTTCTGTCTCACTGCTTTCAAAATATTTTTATTTTTATTTATTTATGTTTTTGTGGGGGTTTTCATTTTTTTGTTTGTTTTTTTTTTTTTTTAGAGTGTGGGTTATAACGTATCTTGGTCTGGGGATCCTCAGTTTATTCTAGATGGAGCTTTCTGAATTCTTAAATTTGAGAGTTTTAGCCCCCCCCCCCAAACACACACACAAATTTAGGAAAATTTCATCCATTATTTCTTCAAATGCTTCCTCAGCCCGACCATTTCTCTTCATTTTATAACTACAGTGACCCAGTGGTAGATGGTTTGTTATAGAACTAACAACTTAGTTAGCTTAATTAATTAGCTTTTCTTCCCTGTTATTCAGATTGTGTAATTTCTCGTGATCTAGTCTCAGATTCACTAATCTTACAATTGTATTTTTTTCTGTTCCAAATTTATCATTTGCTTTTTCTTTGTATCTTCTATTCCACTGCTCAGTGTCTCTCTTTTTTCATTGTTTCAAGCTTGTCCTTGAGTGCTCATTCCTAGTGACTGTTTCAGTATCCACGTTATATGAGGCTAACATTTTTGTCATTTGAGTAATAAACATTGAATGTGCTCAACGGTAGCATGACAGATGGTTAGCAATAACAGTTTAGACCATTTAAGACGGTTCATGGAATTCAGAAGAAGAACAGATCTAGTCATTGCTCCACCAGGAAAAACACTTGGTTCCCAACTCACTGGCAGCCATAAAGGTATAAGCAAACTGGGGCTGGAGAGAGGGCTCACCAGTTAAGAGCACTTGCTGCTCTTCAGAGGACCTAGGTTCAATGCCCATCACCTACATCATGACTCACAGCCATGTAGAACTCCATCTCCACAGGATCGAGAGCCATCTTCCGGCTTCTGAGGTACTATGAAGTACACAGATATATGCATGTAAAATGTGTAAAATATTTTTTAAATATATAAACAAGTTAAAAGTTACTGTGTGTTTCCCATGATAGTGAGTCAAAAAGTAGCCCCTAAATTGACTGACTAACCCTAAACAGGATTTTCATACTTAGATGATAACAGAATCAAACCTATAAAAATCTATAGAACAGCATACTTAGGTTTTCTGGTTTTAATAATTTATCTAAATATTTTCTGCAAAAAATGTTTAATTGTTATAAATTATACAAATTGTTTTAATTTCTCACTGACAAAGAACAAGCTACAATGCTCATATTTCTGCTGAATGTTATTTATGAATGATTAAATTTATGAATAGATTCAATTCAATATGAATTGAAACTATTAGTTGATTCTTCATAGTATGAAATAATATTGTAAAATATAAACAAGAAGGCTAAGTATTTGCAAAGGGCTAATCATGAAGTACTTTGTTAAACACTGGGATTATGAATACCATATTTCACAATATTCGTCAAGATAATTATGCTTTAGTTAAATGTTCATAAATCATTTAAAAGAACTTAGAAGGCATGTTCACCAAGAGTGGAAATCATATCATATTTTATTTCAGACTATTTGTAAGAATAAGCATTTTATGTCAGAGCGTTGGCACCAACGTAGAACAATTTAGAGTCGTTATATGTTATTACTAGCTTCCACTTACTGTGTAACGCTTTGGCAGACAACACCGCTCAAGCCTCTACAGTTGGATAGTTTTGATTGCTTGGTTTGGTTTGGTTTTTGCCTAAATTATGTCACAAGTCTCTACAAGACTTCCTTGTGATAGGAGTTTGTGGCTTCATAAAATTATTTTCCTAATTCCTAAAAATAATAAGTATTACCAATGTGTTGCTAGTATTGCAGTTACCCGTTTAGTCAGAAGCAACGAGCAGTTGACTTTATCTCCCAACTCCACGCTGCCAATGACGGTTTTAGTCCTCAGTTCAGTGGTGTGGGGGAAGTTGATTTTCTGATCTCATAAAAATGATTAGGGGTTATCTAAAGAAGGAAGAAAGAAAACAAAGCCTCGCGCTGCCACTTCAGTCAAAGCCAACAGTCCACAAGGTGACTAATTAATATAAACCTAGCAGCATTCAGGAATGAGGTGTCTTGCTGTTTTCAGTCTCACATATAGCAAGTGAGGCTTGGCTAACACACCGTGCCAGTGGCTAAGACAGTTGTTGGGAGGTGAGACACCTTTTTTCTCCCTCAATTGAAACTCAGTCCTTCACTAACCCCTATTCACTCACTTTCAAGTGTTCCCTAGTATCCATCCATTTCCATCTCAATCTTCATGGTGCTACCAAGTTCCATTCTAAGCGTTCTGCCGGTGTAGATAAGATAATGATATCAGCAACACCTCCTAGCTAGTCTTCTGACTTCCCATCTTATTCCTCTGCAAGGTTTTCCAAGCCCAACTGTCAAGAACTTTTAAGAAATGGGGTCTGGTTTGGAGCGAGGAAGAGGATCACTGGGAATGAATACAAGAGAGAACGGAATACTGGAAGTGTGTTTACTGCTCTAGCTTGTGTTGTGAACTGGGAAAATGGAGCCTGAAAATGAGACAGACTCAAGTCTCATGCAATAGTCAACTTTATTCAGAGAATCAGACAATTTACACTGAGGATTAGGAAGTATCAAATGTATAATCACGCACATAGCAGGCCACATATGCCAAAGCATGTATTTCCATAGAGACACATAAACAAATAACAACAGCAAGTTGTAATGAGTAATTTAAAGCAAGCTCCTATCTGCTGCACCCGGGAATGACCCAAAAGCACAGTCCAAGAACAATCCTGTGTTTGAAAAACCTGAGGTCATAAGATTCTTGTCCCGTTTTCTTAGAGTTTTCTCACAAGTATACAGAATTGCCCTCACATGGCTCCATTAATCTAGTTCCTCAAAAATCTTAAAGAAATATAACAACCTTGCCTAAAGAAGTCTTTATGTTCACAGAGTGAAAGATCAAAACTGTTACTAATGCTCTTCAATAGCATAACATATGGAGAGTTTTCCACTTATAGACAAACGTGTGACCTCTTTTCTTGATAACAATTGTATGTTAGTATTTTCTCTTTCTCTAGTATGTACACATAAGGCAATTAACCACACATGGTAGTTTTTATATGACACTACCGCCTGGGAGGCCAAATTTCACATTTCATGTAAGCAAGAAGGTTGTGTCAAACAAACGGGAAGAGAAGCTACCAAGGGCAAAAGTCTTATATTTCCAAAGGTCTCTCAAATGAATGGCCTTCAGTAGCATTCCACTGCAACCTCCAGTCACAATGAATGGATTTCCAAAGAGCTATTTGCTTGGTCCATCCTGCTGTTGTGCTGGACTCTCACCAAAATACTATGACTTTCTCAGTCAATGTCTAGCTATAAGTAATATAAAAAAAAAAAAAACACCAAAATTCACTTTAAGATATCTGGCATTTTCACACACGTGGGCCACTCTATAACAGTCCTCTTCTGGAAGTAGGAACCTGATTCATGGTGCCAGCACTCAAAGACTATTCAGTATTTATATGTAAGCTTGACATGCTTTTTCAAGTAACCTCCAATGAAGAGCAGATTTCTTTAAGCACTTAACAAATAAACCAGCGCTGAGCCCTGTGATGTAGGGGAACAGAAACAGAAGCAACACCACTTGGCGAGTTATTTGACAATATGTAAGAGCACAGAGCTCATTCCTTGTCTGCAGATGACGGTACTTAGAATATGTCGTTACTTAGAGCAGTACGCTCACACAGAATGATGGAATGAATCATAATGTCACATAATGCAGTTAGCATTTTCTAATTTATAAATATGCTAGGAGATTAATACATATATTCATCATGTTTCTTGTTTTGGTTCATGTTTGAGGATACAGCCCATCATGACTGGGGAGACATGGGGTGGCAGTGTGAAGCAGGTCTTCACTATTCTGTATTCAAGAAGCAGAAAGATGAATGCTGGTACTATGCTTGCATTCTCCCTTTTTCCTTTTCATTTAGTCCAGGATGGCAGTCCATGGGGTGACAATCAACACATTCAGAGTGTGTCTTCCTTCCACAATTAAATCTCTCTGGCCACTCCCTCACCGACATGCCTATCGGGGTATCTCCTAGAGTCCAGCTCTAGTCAACCGTAAGGATGAACCATAACACTGCATAATGTAATGTGTTCTTTTGCAACTAAGAAAAGTATGCCAACCATATTAAATAATGATATGATATCATGAAATGAGCAAGGAGTAGCGATGCACACCTACTATTTCAGAACTCAGGAGATCAAGACAGGCGGACCAGTATATTCCAAGCCATGATGGGCTTGAGAAGAGACGTGCCTCTAAAAAAAAAAAAAAAAAACAAAGAAAAGAAACCTATATCTTATCTGCATCCCCAAGAAACAGCCACTTTGCACACCATGCTTCATATGTACAGTTAATTAAACCACATTAGAACAATCACATTAGTTTTTCTATCCTTTTTATTCTTAAGTATGCTATTGATAATCTAACTCAAGTGCTATTCTAAGCCATATATTTCCATTTCCAATTTCTTCTTCAAAAGCTATTTCTTTAATAATGTCAGTGATGTTTACCATCTTGCCATTATTGACAACACTATAATAAGAAAAACAGGCAATCCTAACTAAATGTCAAAAAAAAAAAAAAAGGCAGACATATGGTTTGAGCCTTTGGCTCCAGCCCAGAAATTGTCTTTTAAATATTACCTTTTAGGTTATAATTCAATAGGTGCAAATGTGTGCATAAGTGTATGTCTAAATGGTCTGTCCAACTGATTTTCTCCCAAAGTGGAAGGTGATTGAGGGTAATACAACTGCTTAATCAGAAACATTACTGGCCTGCATTTAGAAATGACAGTCTGAATTCTAGGTGTAGAAAGAGTGGTTTTTATCCAGAGAAAAGATAAGAAGTCTCTTATTAGAAGGAAGGACCAGAATGAATCACTGTGTGCTTTTATAATGAGCAGTTTGTAAGAGGGGTCAAAACCACTCAGCCCAGAAGTGAAGTAGGAATCGCCACATGCTCTTAAGTGGTCATTTTTAAGATGGTTCTTATTGTTTGCATAATTGAAACAAGCATCAGTTGTCCAGTGATCTCTAATTTTTATGGCGAGAGGTCAATGGTAATGATAGCTGTCCAGAAATACTGCTAATGTGATCGTTGTTACAATAATACGCCCCGTGCGGCACAGTGAGGAGTTTCTTTCCAGGTGCTGTTGCTAAGGGACAGGAGTTTGTGGTTAAGGAAGGCTGCATCCTGTAATGAAAAGAGCTCTAGGGGAGGAACCAGGGAATCAGATTTTTTAAATAAGATTACTTCATATGTGTCCATGTCTTTGTGTTGGAATTTATTCAGCCCAGTTCTGACTACACTAAAAATAGACTGCAAGCCAATGGGCAACCTACAAGTTGCCATGAACTTCATCTTATTAAAGGAAACTGTAAATATAAAGAAATGCTCTAGCCAAAACAAGCACTCTTCTCTCGGGCCCAGAACACAAACTCTTCAAAAGAGCAAATGGAAAGTGAAGAAGCCTTCAGCAAACAGCTTGCTTAGAAATGATCAGGAAAAGAAATCGGGCAGATGTAATTACTTGAGAGATGATGTGATTTAAATAAAGCTAATAGGAACCACCCACGTCAGGTATCTTCATGCAGATACCCATTAGTGCTGTTGAGGTTCCAATAGTTCTACCATGGAGCCTCTTGGGGGACTCCATTTCTCAAAGTGTTCTGGCTCCTCCCTTGGGAGTGCTAGTATGACTTGGGGTCTTTACCTTAAACTGAAAACAATACCCTCAAGTGGGACTCCCAATTGGGAATGCAGAGGAGGGGGGGAACATGATAATGGAGATACAGGGGCCTTGTATGGTTATTGCACTAAAAGCACACGATTGTACTATGGGACTGAAGGTTAGCTGTGCTTAAAAGAGGGTTAAATTTTTTATTTTGTTGTCTGTTAAATTGATTGTGGTTGCCTGGAAGCAATAAACAAGGCTCTCTAGTTGTCAGTTTGTGGGGAGTCTCATGAAGCCCAGTCAGGTCTCTCCTTGAACTCTGATGCTCTCCCTCCACCTCAGGTTAGCCATCATGGCTTTGAAGGCAGAGCTCTCTACTTCTTCTTCTTCTTCTTCTTCTTCTTCTTCTTCTTCTTCTTCTTCTTCTTCTTCTTCTTCTTCTTCTTCTTCTTCTTCTTCTTTTGCAGAAAAACTTAGGAAAATTTTGTTCTCTTTGCTGCCCACATTGGAAATTTTTATTGATTATTTGATTTAAGAAATTAGCTCTTGGTTAATAAAAAAATTAAATTCCACTTAGTATTTTGATTTTATTTTTAGTATGTTTTTATTGAATTATAATTATATCACTTCCCCCCTCCCTTTCTTCCACTCAGACCTTTCCAAATACTCTCTCTCAAGTCCCTTCATTACCCTCTCTTTTCCTTTGATTTTTTTTATTGTCGCGTACATATATACATATGTGTGTATGCACTAAATAAGCAAGTAAACACATATTATCTGGTGATAGTGATGCTAATAAAACATCTTAACTGAACAGAGGGGATTGGTGAGCAGTGATGGTGTTTTATAGAGAGTTGTCAGGGAGGGAGTCAGGTGAGGGGGATCGATGTATAAGCAAACATCCAAAGGCAGCAAAGATCTGAGTTGTATGGTCTGCTGAAGAATGGGTACACACAGTCACCTTAAGCTTCTACTCTTACGTGCTCTCCCTTGTGGGATTTCTCATTATCAACTCTCTGGTTCACCTCTCTGATAGCATGGTCCTGGGGTTGTACTACGAGCAGACAACATTTGCCAACCCTGGCTCTCCAAGTTCAAGTTTTATACTAGCTGCTGATTATAGATGATCCCTTGTGACCGGATGATTGTTAACTCATGCTCGATTGCTAAAGTAAAACTCACCTGTCAACACTGGATGCCTTTTCTGGTTTCATCATGTGGGCATGTGGGACCACCAGTCTCCTAGCTAACCAACCTTGAACTTATTCCAATCCCATATCCAGGTCATGGTTCTGACATACTCAGGTCCTCTCTCTGTGTAGTTCTTCCCATTGTTTGTTTTGCTATCATTGTAGTAGTGCTCATACCTCAACCTCTGCTCAGCAGAGTAAGCGGGCTTTGATCTAGCAACGAGAAAAAAAAATGGTGAACACTGACTCGGCACATCATAACTGTGTCATACACCCAGGCCCTATAGGATGACCTGTGAGCATCCAGATCAAATAAAACACGATGCCAGAGAGTGACGTCAGCCCCAGCTCCAGCCCCACTTCACTCACAGCTCCTCTGCTTCCCCCTGTTTTATATTAGATTTCTAAGTATAATAACTGTAAATAAAAAATGTGCAGCCACCTAAAAAAATTTTAAAACTCTGACAGTAAAAGCCTATCAGGTCCTTCTTCTTTCTAAAATTAAAGTCCTTTGAACTAAAGAAATATAATTATGAAAATAGTCCTAGAGAGAATTACTAGTTTAGGATTCTACTTGTATGCATCTTTGGTAGATCCTGGCTCTGGCATCCCGAAGGTTTGGAATGAATTTGACATAACAATGCAAAAGTGAATTCAGGTTTCCCAGAAGGTAACAGAAATCTGTAAGAGTCCAGAGTCAAAATTGCCTCTAAACAACACTTCCTGAAGTCATAGGACCTCAGCTCTTTCCCAAACTGAAACCATTATGATAATGAGCTTCCCACAGCCCATATCTAAAAGAGAATCTGAATAGGGGGAGTTTCTAGGTTCCTGTATCCTACGAGATTTAATTTTTTTATGTTTTATCCAGCTTTTCAAAAGTAAATAAGTAAATGGTACTTATTTCCCTGGAGTGTGAAAGCAGACAGTACGGGCTTGGTGTAGAAAGTGCACTACATCAGGATGAGTTGTGGTGGCTGAGGTCTAGAGATGATCAGCTGCCTAGGGACTGACTAGGAGGAAGGTCTCAGAACCAGCAGGCTGCCTGAAACCTCACCTAGGGCTCAGGTCTTGGCACCCGAATTTTCTTTTCTTTAACACTGTTCACCTGCTTAACCTAGATACACCTAAGTAACCCTAAGACAACAGACTTTTGCTTCTAGAAGCCTCATTATTTCCTCATTTGATGGTGTAGACCTGTTTTTGAACACTGGGAATATTGAAATGATTCATGTTAAATGGCTATCACCAATCATGCTGATGAAGACAATGAAAAGGTTTTTTGTTTTGTTTTTGTTTTTGGTGGCCAGACCAAGAGTGGGCTCATGCCTCTGAAAAGTCTCTTGGTGGCCAAGATCAGATGTACGGATTTTTAAAAGGCAAAACTCACAAAGGCCATGATCTACATCAAGGTTCAATGAGGCCAGAGTAACCTTGAGATGTTCTTTCCTGACAGCTTATAGTAATCATTTTAGACATAACATGCCAATCATGTTTTGCTTACATCTTTTCTAGTTATTTTACTTTACTTTAATTATTTTGGTTAGTACAGGTGAATCAGAGTTGAGTCCGTGGCAATCTCAAATGCGTTGCCGAGGCTGACATGACCATTGTAGGGAGAACGATAGGAGGGAGAGAACTGTTTAAGCAACACAAAATGGAGTAAGAACAGCATGGCATTGCCTTAGTCATTGCAATATGAACTAAGCTGAATTGTACATGTGTAAAAGCCATGCTAAATTGTGAAGGCTTAATGTAAAAATATCTCTAATACTTTTGTATTAATTATAAGTTGACATGCTAACACTTTGGATATATTTGTTCAAATAAAAATATATTATTAAAATTGTTTTACCTGTTTATCCTAATGTTTTTGGTTTTTAGTTTAACTGGTAGAAAAACTTAAAATACACGTATGCTTCATGTTGAGTGTCTAGGGACATTAGTGGTTCACTCTAGATTCACTATGTCATACTTTAAGTACATAAGATTTAGTTGGGGAAAAAAAAACAAACTTGCATCATGTTTCTGGTTCTTACCACTTCTTTAGGTAAACAACTTAGCACAATGGAAACTTTTTATTGTCCTTGGCAACTTCTGTGACAATCAACTAAAATATATTTTCTCATACTACAATGGATTTATGGAACCAACTTTACAAGATTTTTGAAAATCAACTAACTTAATAAATGAACAAAATCTGTTACATTGTAAACAATGCTTAACATTACAGATATTCCTAAATGCTAAGGATCCCACTATAATCTGAAAATATTTGTAAGTACAGACGTGCGCACAGCTGACGTAGCAATAACAGCTCACTCCATTGCTGAGCTGTTCTTCGCTCCCTTGCTCCCATGGCTGATGCAGCTGTGTCTCACGGGTGCTGCCCAGCGTGCAAGAGAGATACCCAGGGAAAGACCACACTTCAAAGTATGATTTCCAGTGAATGTACAGATCTTTCCCGCCGCTGACAAAAGAATTACAAGTCAAACCATTGTAAGTCAGAGGCGCTTATGTACTAACTACTCATCTCTCACAACCTGCTTTCCATTATAATGAATAAAAACTGATAATTATGAGGTTAGAATACAATAAAATAATACATTTAAAGTTAATTTACTAGCCACAAGATTAGGCAACTAGCAAATGTTAATAAAAATGATGACGTCATACCAAAACAAGCGTAAGTTTAATTTTCCCACCTCTTTACCCTGAGCAGGAGTAGGCATGTCTGTTGGTAAATGTGCTCAAAGCGGAAGTGTAGAAAAATGTCAAGGCAGCTCATGTTAATGCCAAACTCAGCCTCAAACCTGTCTGTTCACTCACTAAGCACTTAGCTTGGGTTCTCAACAATTTGGACACTGCATAGTTCCCATATTAACTTAGAACATTATACAATGCACTTTCGAAATATCTGGACATACTATAAGAAAAAGATTTTAGCCATAACATCTGATACAAGTACTGAGTAAAATTAGACCATGATTTTTTTTTTTTTTTTTTTTTTTTTT
>NC_022035.1:8963814-9022613 GCF_000317375.1 Microtus ochrogaster | reverse complement strand
CTGTCCTGGAACTAGCTCTGTAGACCAGGCTGGTCTCGAACTCACAGAGATCCGCCTGCCTCTGCCTCCCGAGTGCTGGGATTAAAGGCGTGCGGTACCATCGCCCGGCTAGACCATGATTTTTATTTGATAGTTTGTTTTATTTTAAAATGAATAAAAATTATGAGAAGTGGATGGAAAATAACATAGTTTAATTCTTTTTTATTAATTAAATGTTTTTATTTATTTTAAATCCTTGCCATAGCTTCCCCTCCGTCCTCATCTCCTATTTCCTCCCCCTGCCTTCCCTTTGCCCTCTCCATTCACTTCTCCTTCCTCTCCATTCAGAAAGGGCCAGGCCCCCCGCAGCTCTCAACAAAGCACGGCACCTCAAGTTGAGGCAAGACCAAGCTCCTCCCCCTGCATTAAGGCTGGGTGAGGCAAAACAGCATGGGGAATAGGTTCCCAAAAGCCAGTTCAAGTGCCAGGGACAAGCCCTGATTCCCACTGCTAGGAAGCCCACAAACAGTTCAAGCCACACAACTGTTACACGTATGCAGAGGGGCTATGTCAGTCCCATGAAGGTTCCCTGATTGTCACTTTAGAGTTTGTGAGCTCCCAGGAGCCCAGGTCAGCTATCTCTGTGGGTTCCTTGTCATGGCATTGAGCCCCCTGGCTTTTACAATCTCCCCTTCCTCAACGTCAAGCACGGCCCAGTGCTTGACTATGGATCTCTGTGTCTGCTTCTGTCAGTTACTGGATGAAGTCTCTCTGATGACAATTAGTGTATTCACCATTCTGATTACAGGAGATGGCCAGTTCAGGTATTCTTTTCCACTATTGCAAAATACTAACAACAGCTTATGTTGGAGAGGATGTGGCATAAGGGGAAACACTACTCCACTGCTGGTGGGAGTGCAAACCGGTACAGCCCCTTTGGAATTTGATATGGCGGTTTCTAAGAAAACTGGGAATCAATCTATCTCCTGGTCCAGCTATATCAATTTTGGGCATACAAAGGATATATGGATATATGCTCAATCATAATACAGGGACACTTGCTCAGTTATGTTCACAGTAGCTTATAGACAGAATCTAGAAACAATCAAGATGCCCCCAACCAGAGAATGACTAAAGAAAAGGTGGTACATATACACAGCAAGTATTACTCAACTGTTAAAAAAAAAAAACAAAAAACAAAAAAAACCCAAAAAAACAGCATCATGAAATTTGCAGGAAAATAGATGAAACTAGAAAAAAAATCATCCTGAGGTAACCCAGACCCAGAAAGACAAAGATGCTGTGTACTCATTCATAAGAGGATATTAAATGTAAAAAAAAAAAAAAGGATAACCAGGCTACAATCCACAGCCCCAGAGAGGCTAGGTGACAAAGAAGGCACAAAGAGGAACACATGAATTTCCCTGGGAAGAAATAGAAGAGATATCCTAGGTAAAGGGGGCTGGGCGGAGGAGGTTGCACAGGAACACTGGGATTAGGCTGTGAGGCTTTGGGAGCAGTTTGGGAGCAGGATGGAGGGAGAGAATAATGAAAGAGTTGTCTGATGAGGGGCGCATTTGAAGGCTTGGGAGAAACCTGGTACCAGGGGAACTCTGAACAATCTACAAAGAGGACTCCAACTAAGTAATCTTATTCTTAATTTTGATGAATTTAAAAAAATGGAAACATTGGTTCATTTATGGCACTAATCACTTCTTAGTGCCTACCTACCATATGGCAGGCACTATTCTAGGCACCAAGGAAATAAAGGCAATCAATCAACGCAGAGATCTTACTTTTGGGAGCTACATTGCATTAAAATTTTTCAAAAAGCAATTTAATACCCAGCATCTCTATACATACAAATATTTCAGGGTGATCATTAATGGTGGACATCTTATAAAACATCACTTTACGTTTATCTTTGTGATATAACACTCAGTCTATCTACCATCAAATGCCAATTTATGCATGTTCTCCTGCAGTACAATAATAAAACTCATCATGAAACCCCAGCAAGCACCTCTCACCTACATGGTGCCAGATGGCATGAAAACCAAACCATTTATAGAGTGGGTTATAAGCAGTCTACATACAAAAGTGCTGTCTCTGCAGGATTCCTGGTCTCTCAACCAAGTGCCAAGGATTTATGTTCTTAATTTCCATTAGAATTTGCAGGAATTAGCAGTGCGTGAATGGGCACAAACACATCCTTAACTGGGAGGTAAAGTCTTGTGCTCCAAGACTTTTGTGTGAATATTACAGATATTTTTCAATGAGTACTATAAAATAAAATTTTAGAGTTGTTTTCATTGCAAGCATGGAGCAGATTAGGCAACGTGATAACTTGGTTTAAGAGCAGCTAAGCATTGTCAAAGTTTAACAGACAAATGCTTCCTGGGCTAAGTTAATATGTGAACAAGTTAAGTCCCCAAACCAAGCACTAGCCAGTGTTTTGGGTGCAAAAGAAGTCAATGTGTGAAAAGGGGTTTTCTGTAATGCTAAGCAATACATACACCCACATCCGATACAGTGTATACTTGGATTAGTGAATGCCTAGTTGAGAGGGAATTTTATATGCTGAGGTTGTTTTTAGTTCAGTGATCTATTGCCTACTATAAATAAAATGCAAGAGCCCAATGTTCCCTCAAAAGTAATAAGCTTATTGGAGCAAATTGGAAAAAGCTATATCTGTATACCAGTGGAACAAAATGACAGCAATCCTGGATCTACTACACTACACAATTCCAAAGTTACTGGAGAAAATACCACACAGGAACTAGAACAGGCAGAATGTTCACATTCAGAATTCTCACAAGAGTACAAACGGTTTACCTGGATGCCTTACATTGATCTAGATTTCTGACTGTCCTAGATAACTGTTCAGACATCCAAATTCAAACTAGCTCTAAAATTGAGACAAGCAGAACTCTGTTCTGCTGTTTTAATTGACACTGAAGTATATGAAATTCATAGTCAAAAATATTGGAACTCTTTGTATAGGACCATTCCCACCTCTAACTTCTTTTATTTTCTACCTTTTATTGAAAATAGATTCTTTTATCACATAATATGTCCTGATGACAGTTTTCCCTCCTCTATCTCCCAGTCCTTCCCCACCTCCCCTTCCAATGGATCCACTCCCTTTCTGTCTCTTATTAGAAAACTACATGTTTCTAGGAGACAACAACCAAATAAGGTAAAACAAAAACCATCCCATTGAAGTTGGACAAGGCAAACCAACAGAAGTAAAAGAGCCCAAGAGATGGCGCTAGAATGAGACACACACTTATCCACACACTTGAGATTCTCATAGTAAATACTAAAATGAAAGGAATAAAATACATGTAGATGACCCGCCCACTTCCCTCTTCTAAGCCTGGTTCAGTGACCCCACCCCTCTACAGCACAGACATCAAAGAGACAATGACCAACCTATAGAAGTGCAGATTCTGTAGTTCATGAACATAACACATTTTGCATTTCAAATCTCTACACACAAGGCAATTTTTTTTCATAATTTCCATGCATGTAACTAGATTCCTTAAATCCCACGGGAATGATTAACAACCCTTTAGCTCTAGCTGTGCCAGGAAAACAGCTGTTGTAAATTACATACCAGCTGCCAATACGTGAGTTTTTGATACTAGATCAGATAAAGGAAAAAAGAGAGACCCAAACGATACTCCACAGTGCAAATCATGCACCACACTTTTGGACATTGGGGGGGGGGGGCTTTGCAAAGTGACCTGCTGCTTTGTTTTCAGTTGGGAACACTGCTCTGTACGCCCTTGTTGAAAATATTATAAACTATCATCAGCTCTGGCCTTTGTTCAAACTGAGATGACTTAAGGGGTGATTTGGCTGGTGGCTTTTTAAATACCGTATTTAATTAATAAAATGAAACAGCACTATTTTATATAAGAGCTTTATGTTTGGCTCTAATCTATGACTGAGAAGAAAGGAAAATACTTTCCAAAAGGAAAACAAAACTTGAGAAAAACCTTTCCTGTCATTGACCTAAGAGTCATATCATTTTATGAAGTCTTTATCCAAGTAGGTAAAGAAGCACTTTTTGTTTTAACCGCTTTTCCTTCTTCTCCTGTGCATAATTATGAGAAATTCGCAAACAAATTCAGAAAAGACGTTATTATTAAAAGGAAGCCATTACAAAGTTAAGTTAGCAAAGTTTGTTTACATGGAAAAAAAGCAAATCATGTACTGGGCAGTGCGTAGAACCAGAAGAGTTTCAGGGAAATCTGCACTAGGCACGCTGCATTTATTTACAGGTAGAAAACAAAAGTGTGGCGAGCAAACACCGTGGATCAGTCATTCGCATGATGTGGTGAGGCATCTGCCTGTCTGAGTGTGGCTGAGCAGTTGGCAGCCTGTGACTGACTGAAGCTCAGCTTCTGACTTTGGCATCTTGTTATAACAATATAGGCTTAGGTTTGTTTATATATTAAGGTAGGCTGTTATTCACTGCAATACAGAGATAGCATCAGGTCACATTTAGTGACACAGTGAAGATCATTTAAGTGGTTTATGTTACTGTGCATTTCACGTCCAAGCTGATTTAAATCAGATTGGATTCTTCAAATGTGTCTTTGTTTTCTTGTTTCTTTTTTTGATTCATTGTCATTAGAAGATTAATGATCATATATATATTTATAAGTGTATATATGATCATTAATCTTTTAGTGTGTACATATATACATATATATATAAAGTGTATATATATAAAGGCAGGGTGAGACTATAGGTATATATTTATAAAGACTATACATATGTTTATTATATATTAATTCATGTATATTTATAAGACTATGTATTTATTTCTATATTTGATCACCAGTTTAATGATTAAGGAACAAAGTATTTGCTCTTGTTTTATAATCTACATGAGACATTAGAAAATGGTATGAAATACTGAGTTCTAATGCAAATAAGAAATCATGCAGATGCTTATGTAATAATGTTAAAAAGCAAACTGAACTCCAAATCCAGAGTGAGTCCTTGGCCAAGACAACCCTCTATCCAAAACACAAGTAAATATCAAATTTCATTCAATTAAGAAAAATGTGGAGCCTCCTTTGAGCTTAACTCACTCCTCCTTCTTGAAGAAGAGACATGCTATATTCATTTAAATAACTGCCACTTTGCTCATAAAGCATCAACAGACTTTATTAAATCCTGTGTCATAGAGACAGTGCTACGGTTAACAGTACAATAGTTTTTTAATCTAATGTTACAAATCTTTAAGACTGTGTCCCTACTTGTTAATCATAGAGACTTATCTCTCATAAGTGGCTTACCTTATTGCCAGACCCAAGAGTATCTTCTCATTCACTATTTGTCTAAAGTTCTGAGTCACAATTTGCATGGATGACCCCTCCTCACTAAGTCTGTAAGCCAAGGTACCCCTGACATTAACATTGCTCTTGTTTTTCTGTTTCTCCAGCACAGTCATACCCCTCCCCATTTTTGTACTAAGTGGAATGGGAATAAGAAACTCTCTTGACAGTTCCTAACTGGCAATGTCATACATCAGTTTATGTTACTCTACCATCACCCCTTGGTACTTGCTGAACTAGGTTTTCACTTTTGGCTGCATAAAAGACATCGGCATTTGGAGTACCCATCAACATTTAGCATTCCATATGTCTTAAAGAACTCATTATTTTCATTGTTAGATGAACTCCTTTCCAGTTTTATTTTTGCCATCCTTGGTTACTAGTTCTTTTGTCTCAGTTATTCAGTCTGAGAGTTAACTCTTATTTTTCAATTCCTTTTGTTTCGCTCCACTTGGCAAGCACTGTGCTTCCTCAGATCAAGGCCACCTACCCCTTTGTATCCACTACTCTACCGCTTCTTCTGGTTTTCTTCAGAATGATGTGGCTACCCTTGAACTAGTCCCGCCACCTGGCTTTTCAAGATCCACCCTGTGCCTCATAGAGAATCATCTGACAAAAGGGTTAGAAGATGAGTTAAATAAGGGGACAAATCTTAAAGTTTTCAGAGAAGGAAATTTTCTAGACAAAGATCACAGAAAGTAAATTGCTAAGTTTCCAAAAGTCTGTGTCTTAAACTGAGAAAGAACATGCTAGTTCTACAATTAAAAATGAATTATAGTAGCACTTTAGACTCTGTTTTGAGGCAGAACAGGAAGAAAAATCTAACAAATGAACATCTTAGCAAAGTGGAAAGAAATATACCCATTCTTAATCTTTTTAAAACCTATTAAAATTCTGAAGAAATCACATTCCTTATTTTGAGATGTTCACAATTTCGCTTATTCCAAACTCCTGAGCCACAATTTTAAAATTTGATGGTCATTTTTTAGGGCTAGAGTCCACAATTGTATCTTTCAAGTATATAAGTACAATGCCCTAAAAACTTTTAACTACAAAAAAAAACCTTTTAACTACTTATATCGCTGTGAAAAAGTTAGCTTCTTTGAAAAATGTTTTTAAAATATAAATGTATAATTTAGCTATTAATTACTTATTCTGCATTAGCTCTTATTTCTCAATAATCTATCAAGAAATATATCTGCCCAAAAGGGCTCAGCGGGAGTCTTTCTTATCAATAAAGCTATCAGAAATCACAAGTTCAGAACTCTAAATTTACTTGTTTTCTATAATTTCAGTAACAAGCTATAAGCAGAACAAGTGACATTTGAAATGAACAACTAGATATTATTTTTAGACTATTTTATTGAAGCTTATTGTTTTATGAATTCAAATCCTGATGGATTTGCCTACACACAATGCATAGAATACAACCACTGAGCCCATAATGATGCCGAGTATCACAGGACAAAAATCTAAAATAGATCAACTCCAAAAATAAGGTAGTTTCTTTTTAAAATAAAATGGTCTATATTGAGGATAAAGACCAAATTGAGCAAATTGTCTCAGTCTTCAACGCAAATCAATAAACTAAATGTAACATGTCAAATACTGGAAACCTTTGAAATCCTTCAAACCCAAGGATTAGGGTAGAAAGCACTTTGCTCCATTTGCTTTGCTCCTCTATTCTTAACCTGAAAATCAATTTTTCTAGGTTTGGTGATACAAGGAATCCATAAGAAGAAATTAGAGGAGATCAAGTCACCCTGCAATGTGAACATAAACCTGCAGTAACAGCTATGTGTCTGAGAACGGGTCGACAATATGAAACTTTGTACAGCTATTGAACATATCTTTAAAATCCCTATTGTTGAAAGATGCAAAATCCAGTGTTTTCTCCTGTAGCGTTAATGAGCTAAATTGAAAATTATCTCATTAGTTTTGGGCCCCCTTGCAAGGCAAGAAAATGGCATTCTCATCTAGCAGCTGGAGAAGACAATGAAGTGGGTGCCACTGCACTCAACTACAAAGGGAAAATAGTTCTAATATAGCTGGAAGTTGATAGGAAAAGATTATCTTATATACATATCCTTTTCTATTATCTAGCTCAGTCCTTGGATTACAGCCCTGTAATTTTTGCCAGAGTGGATTATTGCTTTGTGTGCTGGCCCTGCACTTTCCCCCTTTCGTTTACTTTTAAACTTTTTAATCTGGGCAATCTAACATCTGGTCAATGGTGAGTGTTCAGCAAACTTACTTGAATCATTTATTCTATGAAGCATTTTTTTTTTAATATTAAAGGTCCAATAGATCACCATTCTTTGCAAAATGCAGGGAGGTATAATTTAAGAAGTAGGTAATTAATCTGTAGTTTCATTAAAAAACAGTTTGAGATCGCATTTAAAATTTTTTTGCCAATCATATAGTTTCAAGTTTTTCAGAATCGTGTTCCCTTAAAACTGGGATGTCATAATGGGGCAGAATACCTTCAAGTTACTTGCAGTATTGTTGCAGGGACGACTCTCAAAAGTAAAGGAAATGACAAAAGCAAGTGCCTTATGGATATCCAAAAGAACACACACACACACACACACACACACAGAGAGAGAGAGAGAGAGAGAGAGAGAGAGAGAGAGAGAGAGAGAGAGAGAGAGAGAGCTAATCATTATTTTTTTAATTGTCTAAGAAAAATCTCCAGTCAAACCAGGGCAATTTAACATCATTTCAGCATTCCTAACGTTGGTCTTTGTGTAACTACTGTGACATCATGACAGTGAAGTACTCATTTCTAAGCCTTAAACATTTTACCTCTATGTGTCCAATAGAAGTACAATATGTAAATTAACCTATATTATCTGTATGCTGATTGGCTTGACTTCCCCTGAATGTCACAATCTCACCACCCAGCGATGAGGTATTTTACTGCTGTCTCAAGATCAAATTATTACTGTAGAGAGATTTTTTTTTCTGTTTCATTAACAGATTATTATAAAGCAATAAGCCTGCAGCAAGACAAGCAGACGTTTTACCTTGGGAATTAACAAAAGCATGCCTGCTACCTTTTAAGGGGTGGAGAGTTGGTAGTTGATTAAAATCTTACCCCACCCTCGGAAAAACTCTTTGGAAATGGGAGAATCGGGACGTGGATGATTCTAGAGGCGTGCCTAATCACCAGGTGTCAGACTATGTGGTGTTTGTGGTGTAAGTTTTCGGTCTTCATCATATCCCTGATATTTTTTAAGTGACTAATAACAAAGGAGAGGGATGGGGGAAACTCATACACTCCCCAGCATTCACATCAGCAACCTATTGGTCAGCCCAGCTAAGAGGAGAAAGGAGAGGCTTGTAGCTTGGTGGGGTGGGATGTGAAGAACAGCCATGTAAAATCTCTGTACTCCTGATCCGTTAGTCACATTCGAGAAGGTAGAATGAGTGTAGATGGTTTTTGCACTTGTCTGAACTTAGCTTCTCCTTCCTTAAACGCTGATTTGCGTGCCTTTGAGAACAGATGACGACTAACAAAGATAGGGCTGCCCTAACCCGCTTCCCTTCTTCCCCCATTGACAAGATTTTTGACTGTGCCTAATCTTTTCCTTTCTTTTTTCATTCTTTCTTTTTCTTTCCCCAGCTAACGTGCCAAATCAAAGAGCAGCAGTGAAAATCATTTGAGAAGAATTCTCCAAGGCGCATCCAATGCTTAGCAGGACCACCCTGACAGAGAAAGGAAGACGATGTTTCGGGAAGGCGAGGGTTCGGGGCAGCTGGGGCGGAGGCGGCCGTCCCCGGCACGGAGGCTTCGTGCGCTGCCCTAGGGGAAGAGGATGGGCCTGAGGTCCGGGAAGAGCCTTCCCGAGCCCCCCACTTCCAGTGCGGGGAGGGAAAAGTTGCGAAGCAGCCTCGAGGGAACAAAAGCCTGATTCGGGACCGGCTGAACTGGACAGGACCTTGAAGCAAGCCAGCTAGCTCCGGGGACAGGCAGGGGCTCCCGCTGGCTCGCGGAGGCCGGAGCTACCCTCGCCACCGCCGCCCTCGCCACCGCGCCGCCGCCGCGGCCCCTGCGTTACTGGGGGAGACGGTGCCGCTGCGACAGGGGAGGACGCGGCTGGAGCTGAAGGAGGCTCCAACGCGCAGGCGCCGCCGAGCCCTGCCTGGATGCTCAGTCAAGGCACTCAGGAAAAAAAAAAAATCAGCAATTTATAGAAAGAAGAAGCTATAGTCTGTCGGGATATCCAACACCAACAGGTAGGAGGATATACTCTCGTTTAAGTTTGGGGGAGGGGGGTTGCACCGCGTGGATGAAACTGCAGGTTCACCAGGATACAGCCCTTCCAGAGGGTTTTTTTTTTTTATATTTTTTATGACAATAAACTGCATAATGGAAGTACATTCAGACAATGCATCTTCTGTAAGGCTTATCGGGAGTTCGGTTTCTGGAAAGCTTTGCAAAACTGAGGAATAACAGACTGCGAATCAACGGGAACCCTTCCCTTGCAGCACAGAAGCAATCTCTCCCCACCTTCGAGTATGTAATGCTTTTCTCTCTCTCTCTCTCTCTCTCTCTCTCTCTCTCTCTCTCTCTTTCTCTCTCTCTCTCTCCTCCCCCACCCCCATCCCCCCGTATAAACCCAGGGGTGGTGGATTTCAGGTTTCGTAATGTTGCATGATGTGATCAGTATTTACCCGGGGATGCACCGGTTGGAAAATTAACATCATCGGCTGCAGTTTCTGCTTGGGCTTCCATCAGCATATTCCAGGCAAGTGAGAAGTGGCAAAGGATATTCTCTTCGTGGGAATAACAGAGGAAGCTGATTTCCCTGGTGTGGCTCCCGGGCACCTAGGAGACAATGTGCATTTTGTTTGAAAATAAAGCCACTTGTGATTAGCAGCAAAGATTATCAGTGTAAATGAGAACGTCTTAATTGCCTAAGAAATACCGGGTTCATGTTATATTCATTTGAATTCAGGCAGCCAAGGTTTGCAAATGGAAGTGCATTATTCCTCTGGGTGTGTTTCCCTGGCCAATATTTACATTAACCATTTTTAATAATCATGTAGGCTTAAAAGAGACAAGATTTGCCAAAAGGGGGGGTGTGTGGGGTAGGGCGAGAAAGACAAAAGATTATATTACATCAAAATCTTGGGACAGGTTTTTATTCATTTTGAAGTCTGGTGTTGAAGTCATGCCTCAAGATGAATCAACAAATACTCTTATGCAGCATGAACGGTGACACTTGACTTAAAAGGTATATTTTGCAGAGATTCTCTGGATACATACGAACAGAGAAGCTTCCTTTAAAATACTGATGGTACCAGAAGAGCCCAAATAATTGTGGGCAGCCTCCTCTCTGTCTCCTATCAATAATCTTGCAGATTCCACTGCAAGGCTAGTGATTAATTTTGGGGCTGGCATATTTTACAACTGTGAGACCATTTATTCCCTTCCCTCTTGAAGGTGCCCAAATCTAACTATCCGGTGTCTAGAATAAGGACATTGGCATGTTCAACTAGCTTCAGACACTAATGCAGCCAGTGCCCTGACATCCCAAATAAACAACTGCTGAAGCAAACAGAAGTGTTTAAATTGGAAACTTCATGTGCTTCCTCGTAAAGGGCTAGCTTCATGCTAGCCCCATCAGCATGGCTTATTAACTTAAGAACTGATAGTTCTCTTTTTTTCTTCCTCAGATATTCTGATGGCAAATCAAACGGAAGGAAAGAGGAAGCATGACCACAGATTGGATCAGATCTCTTTGTGGATTACATTGTTAGTAAAATGTATGGATCTAGCTTTTCCTTGTTCTTATATCTAGATCATGAGACTTGACTGAGGCTGTTTCCTTATCCTCCATCCATCTATGGCGAACTATAGCCATGCAGCTGACAACATTTTGCAAAATCTCTCGCCTCTAACAGCCTTTCTGAAACTGACTTCCTTGGGTTTCATAATAGGAGTCAGCGTGGTGGGCAACCTTCTGATCTCCATTTTGCTAGTGAAAGATAAGACCTTGCACAGAGCTCCTTACTACTTCCTGCTGGATCTGTGCTGTTCAGACATCCTCAGATCTGCAATTTGTTTTCCATTTGTATTCAACTCTGTCAAAAATGGCTCTTCCTGGACTTACGGGACTCTGACTTGCAAAGTGATTGCCTTTCTGGGGGTGTTGTCCTGTTTCCACACCGCTTTCATGCTCTTCTGCATCAGCGTTACCAGATACCTAGCTATCGCCCATCACCGCTTCTATACAAAGAGGCTGACCTTTTGGACGTGTTTGGCTGTGATCTGCATGGTGTGGACTCTGTCTGTGGCCATGGCATTCCCCCCGGTTTTAGACGTGGGCACGTACTCGTTCATTAGGGAGGAGGATCAGTGCACCTTCCAACACCGCTCCTTCAGGGCTAACGATTCCCTAGGATTTATGCTGCTCCTCGCTCTCATCCTCCTCGCCACACAGCTTGTCTACCTCAAGCTGATATTTTTTGTCCACGATCGAAGGAAAATGAAGCCAGTCCAGTTTGTAGCAGCCGTCAGCCAGAACTGGACCTTTCATGGCCCTGGAGCCAGTGGCCAGGCAGCTGCCAACTGGCTAGCAGGATTTGGAAGGGGTCCCACACCACCCACCTTGCTGGGCATCAGGCAAAATGCAAATACCACAGGCAGAAGGCGGCTGCTGGTCTTAGATGAGTTCAAAATGGAGAAACGAATCAGCAGAATGTTCTATATAATGACTTTTCTCTTCCTAACCTTGTGGGGCCCCTACCTGGTGGCCTGCTATTGGAGAGTTTTTGCAAGAGGCCCTGTAGTACCAGGGGGATTTCTAACAGCTGCTGTCTGGATGAGTTTTGCCCAAGCAGGAATCAATCCCTTTGTCTGCATTTTCTCCAACAGGGAGCTGAGGCGCTGTTTCAGTACAACCCTTCTTTACTGCAGAAAATCCAGGTTACCAAGGGAACCTTACTGTGTTATATGAGGGAGCATCTGTAAATCTTTAGCCTTGTGAAACACTAACCCTCTCTGCTAAGCAATTGTGGCCTGTAGCCATGTCTTGAGAAGAAAATCAAGGATGGGATCAGCAGTTATAAGGATTTGGGCAACCTTCTGCAGTCTTTGCAATAGTTCACCTATAATCCAATTTAAATCTCAGAGTGATCCTGCTGACTGCCGCTGAAGGTTTGTAATTAAGAAAGGACAGAACCACTGCCCTAAGTTTCTTTCTGTGGTTGAACACTAGATAATGAACGTAGCAGGTGCTAAGTATCAGTGCTAAATGCTGTGTATATCATTACATATGAAAAAAAAAACTTAAACACAATTAGCATTGGACCTTTTAATAAATTAAGTTGACATGAGGTAAATGTGTTGATAAAAGCTAATTTTAGAAGTTTGAAGACTTTAAAACATTTCATACTATTTTTGTTTTGCAAAGACTTCACTACTGGGGGAACTAACAGTACTGTAATCCTCTAAAGATGTGCCATGAATTATTGGGGTACAACACTTTAAACACGCCTTGTAAGATTGGGGGAGCATTCCAAAGCAGTATATTGGTTCCAATTAGAGTTTACCTTTTTTGTATTAATATATTGCTATTTCTAAATGCCACTTTCCTTCCCTACCAGTGAAATTGCTAGCATTGAACTGTACTATGTGTTTTCTGTTCATTCAGTAAAAGAGTTTCCAGTTTGTTTCTATTTTACAAATGCTAGATATCTGTCCGGGAGGCAACATGAATGGTATCAACTGGCCACAGATGCGCAGTTCTAACGATACAGAATAAACACTTGTTGCCTTAAAGGGTTATCTAGTATCCTTCATATTCTTTAGCAGTGGAGCAAATAGTCAAGAGGCATTGAATCAGTGACTGGCCCTGGCTGTTTATCAGGAAGTGCATGGGAGAGCATTGAATACTTTTCCATTTTTCCTCACATGGTTTGAAAATGAAGGTGCACATCACTGGGATAATGAAATTTCCTTCTGGGGTGTGCTACCCATCCTAGTGTGCTCTGAGAAGTGGACAGCTGATATTTGTTTATATTAGAAGTCAGCTGTCAAGGGGAGCCTACAGCCTTAGATGACATCTGGCACAAGTTGTGGAGCATTTATTCTATGGAAGGCACAGTCTTGTTTATACTTTCTGCACATTCGGTGTATTGGTCGCTTAAATTATTTCAGTTTTAACTTGTGAAAGCTTATAATATGATTTCTGGTATTTTAGAAATACATTAGATTCTGTGAGTCTCATTCTTTAAGATACAGATGTGTGAAGTTCAATATAAAGTTGCATTTGCCAAAATTTATCTGTGTAGCCTGTTAATTTTCGTGGAATAAATTTTACATTTTTGGCATATAACTTTCTTTAATCTAGCAAACAAGCACAATTTAGAAAAAAAATAGCTTTATTATGATTTTTTTTTTTATTTTTTGTAGTTACCATATTCTGCAACTGGAAATATATGACTGACAGCAGAAAGCTGACTTAATCTTT
Source organism: Microtus ochrogaster (assembly GCF_000317375.1). Lineage (NCBI taxonomy): Eukaryota > Metazoa > Chordata > Mammalia > Rodentia > Cricetidae > Microtus > Microtus ochrogaster. Next base: position 9,008,800 of record NC_022035.1, on the reverse strand, counting down.
CTAAAGCATTTTTGGGTAACTTTTCAATCCATCCTTTTATTAATTCTTATGTGGCAGTAGTATTTATAAACAAATACATGCCTAATTGTTTCGCTTGGAATTTTAATATAATGATTACACTTTAGCGTACAGTTGAATTTGAGTTCCAAATCTATAACTTGTTAGATGGTTTGCAGAAACATATGACAAAGCCAGAGAAAACTGTTACTAGTTCTATTAGCTTTCCATTGTTTTGTTTGTTTCTGGAGGGATTTTTGTTTGTTTGTTTTGTTTTGTACTTGGATTTGGAAAATAAGCTTAAGAACCTCATGAAACAGAATTTCTTATTGATATAATACTTCTATAAACAGAATTTTTAATATAAATAGAAAAAACAAAAAATTGAATTTTTTCGATGGTCTATGCAATGACTCAGTTTTTCTGAAGCCATGATTAGTGAGTATTCTAACCTCATTTCTACACCAAAGCTTATTTGACCTGAGACAAAGTTCAGTGAACAGCAGTGAGGTAGATGTAGCAATAAAAGCTCCTTGTTCATAATAAAACTATTACCAAAACACCATAAAGACAATGTTGCCCAAACATGGTCTCCTAACATGTTTCCATCTCAAAATTTATAGGAAAGACATGATATAGATTCTTTTCATGAAAAACTTTGCATAAAGTTTCAAATATCAATCAGAAATTTCAGTAATGGTCTTAAGGCCAGTGAACATAGGTTTCACTAATCCATACTTTTATTATTTATAAGTAAACAGATGTGTGTTAATAGTGGGGGGGGGAACATTAGGAAGGAAGAGAAAAGCAGATGAGTTTGGCTGACTCTACCTAGTTACTTTGAACTAACAAGTCAATTGGTATAAGTGACTAATCCAGGGAGTTAGTGACTGTCACTCTTGGTCAACTTGACATTTATAGGTAAAGACTGAAGCAGCAGATCAGAAACTACTCTAGTTAACAATCAAGTTTGTAAATCAACACATAATAATAGTAATCATAAAAATAAGTCTGTGTCTTTATGACCAAAACATGTTATCTATTATGGCAGCCATTTCAATAGTCAATAAAAAAACAGTTGATAATTTACTTGAAATTTTTACTAATCTTCAATCCATAAAAATATATCCTTACTGGGGAGTCCAACTTCCCACTGAGAAAGTCTCATCATCAATAAATAATGGGTTCCCCTTGGACTCTTTACACTACAGAGTGGAACAGTCTTCACATTGTTTTCCATCGTAGTGGCAATGTTTTTCAGTGGGTATGCCTGTACTCGGTCATCTGGTTCCTTTTATACACAGTGGATTTGTATGTTTGTGACTGTGGAATCCCATGCAGATATTAACTAAGGCTGACAGAGGTGAGTAGCTTGCCTGGTTTTCTACATAGGCTTGATGGGAAAGACAAAATTAATTACAGTTGAAAAACATTCATTGTAAATAGGAAAATAAATAGACTATCTTCTTCAGACATTAGCTAATTGTATTTCAACAGCACTGTTCCCTATAGAATTGACTGATTTGTCATTGTTAACACTTGGATATGGCCTCTTTCACAATCAGCTACATTTCTATGGATGCTTACCTGAGTAGTTTGCTCATTTCGTCATTTGTTCAGTAAATTCATCCTAGGCCCTAGCTTCATGCTGTGAGGATTGTGAAAAACGGGACCGAATGAGCTTTCCTTGAGCTTAGTCAAGTGGGAAAGACTCAACAGCTATGGAGTAATGGCAATGGTGAGTTGTGGGTGCTAAGAAAATAAATACGCCTAGGGCGGGGTCGGAATTAATGACACAAATTAAGTTTGTTTCCACTTCCTCTATAATGCCTTATCTCCTGGTTTGCCTTGGAATCTTTTATATATCTTACTCACTCAACTCTGGGGGCACCTTTTGTTGTATTTCTTAATGAAAATGTCAGGACCTTGCCACTCATGCTTAGATGAATCACCATGCTGTGTTTTGGAAATAGCTCCCATGTGGCTCACAGTTTGTGTAAAGTCACAGAGAAACCTACATGTCAAATCTCTCCTCAGCCCTCTGTGTCCTAACTGTTTACTTCCACAAGAGATAATTGAATTCCTTCAAGAGACTTGGAGGTGAATCTTTGCTGCTAGAGTCATACTTCTCTCGATTTATCATGAAAATATCTGGGCAAAATACAATCAAATGACAGACTTGTCCCCGTGCATCTTAGTGATCAGGGGGTCTTTCCTGGTGCCAACTAGGAAATAATATATGAAATGAGGTGTATTTTATTATTAAAGTCTGCCACCCCTTTAAGACTTCTACTGCTCCTTATTGGGGTGAAAATACAACTCCTGAATGTCTTATAGCTGAAAAATTGGTTTGGCCTCCAGCAGTTATTACTATTAAAAGTGCAATGGAACATCCTCATAATTATGCAGTTATAAAGCTTTCCTCTATGTCCTTTAATTGCTGAACTGGGCTGCACCTGAGATTGCTAGTGGGAAGTTGTAAATAGAACCCACTTCTCCATTTTCATCATTAGACAAATTTGAGTTTTTATTCCATCTCACCCCATGGGTAGCATATACTGTAACTTGTTTATACACAAAATTCCACCTTATTTTAATGCCATACTAAACAGAAAAGGGGGAGCCCTAAATAATGACATGCTTCAAACAGTGGCAAGTGATGCTAAAATCAAGATTAAGTTTGTGACCTGTGAATTATTTATTGTTCCTAAGTCTTGTGAGTTTGTTTTTCCATGAAAAAAAATATATTAGTTTTGTGTTTGGTGATAGAGTTTATGAATATTATGAATAGATATTTTAAGTTCTATTATCTGTTATGAGTGGAATTTTATTGTCCTTTGCAATTATAGACATGCCATTGATTTTTGTGACTTTTCTAGACCTTCAGAAACTTTATTTACATCCCATTAAAATAATAGAATTGCTCAATATTGAGGTGTGAATCCATAGCCTGCACAGTGCTTAGAATAAAATGAAGATACCATTTGTAGATGGTAAGTAAGTTAAAAGTGTAGGAAAAAAAAAAACGAGAAACATAGGGGAGGTTTGGGGTGAACCAGACTCACAAATAGTTTGCCTTGTGATGCAATGTGACAGATTCCAAAAATAAATAGTAAAACCAAAAGCCTTTAACATTATAAAATGTTACATAAGTAAAGCCTTGTTTTTAAACAAGGAAGGAGATTTTTCACCATCTTATTTTGCCAAAGGATGTTGTCCATTAGCAGTCCAAACCCTTTGGGTTAAAAGGCTTTTAAAGCCAGTTTCCTCTCCCCAAGCTAGAAAGTTGATCAAGCAGTAGATCTTCTAATGCTCCAGAAATGGGGACAGCTAGGAGAACGCCTTGCCCTAAAAGTGCCCTGTACAAACAGGCCTCGGGGAAACCACAGGTCAGTGGGAGGATGGAGCCGTTCACACCTGGTCTTCACAGCCAGCTCCCAGCTCCTTCTGATACCTCTGATTGTGGGAAATAGTATATTCTTGTCAGAAATATTAAAGCTGATATTTCAATTCAGGACTTGTTTTATGAAATTTTGGATAGTAAAATACTGAAGTAGTTATGTGGGTACTCAAGATCATCGGGTGAGGAAGAAAGGTACCCACTATACCACTGGCAAGGGGGATTATACTACAAAACATGTTGAAGATGGAGTAAAAATTGGGCTTGAACTAACCACAACGAATCAATTGCTTCTTTTTTATAGACAAGAAAAGAAGAAGCAATTAAATAGATGAAGCAGAGTTTGTTCCTTTGTCTTCCATCAACAAATGTTTAATTTAATGTTGATTTTTTTTCCTCCCATGAAAATGACTTTACTATCCTTTACACTAAACACTTGTGTCTTGAAACATAACATTAATGTGATAGCAATTCATTATGCCCCCATGTTAGATAGACTCTCTGCCAAATAACTTGGCTTTTCTGCCTTAACAACAGAAATGGAATTACAATAGTGTGTGAATTCTAGAGCCGTTGAGAAGATTCAGTGAGGGCATTCCTGTGAGGCCCTGGCAGAGAGTCCACATTTTAAATAAACTTTACTTTACGCTGCAAGGAAGTTCGTCATCTCGCACTGAAGCCATCGCCAGAGAAGGAGACAATGTGATAAGTGCTGTAAGGGAGATGGGTGAGATAAGTGCTAGAAACAACAACACAGGCGAGCAATTAACTCTGTGAAGGTGGGAGCAGGGAGGTGAGAGAAAAGTGGCAACTCAATAGGCCTTGCAGGGTAATTTTAATCTCATTGGCTCGACAAAGCTAATAAAGCTATTCAGACAGAGGTGTAAAAAGATGGGCAAAGGAAGGAGACATGTGAAAACCCCTGATGTGCCCAACAGAAAACTAATCAAAATCAAAGATGTGTATGTGCTGTGAGTGGAGCTGAGGGCGGCCAGCATGATGGAGTAGCTAGAAAACAAAACATTGGAGGTCCAAGCCCTTATTCTGTCTCTTACTGGCTCTACAGTCTTAAGCATGCTCGTTAACGCCTTTATTTTCTGCATCTCAATATGCTTATCTGTAAATTTGGGAATAAATATACAACTATTAGTTTTAAAATTTTGCTTTGAAAAGTATATGAAAAAGTAAAAATTTATTACAATATGCCCAGTAATATTTTAAACATGTTTCTAGTATTAACTCATTCGACAATCAAAAGTAGATGCTATTAATATTTATAATTTGTGAATTTAGAAGCTGAAACAGAGAATTAAGTAACTTGCACAAGTTAGTAAAGACAAGGGTGGATGTCAAGTGCATCATGCAATATTCAACCAAGCTAGACATTCATTCATGCAGTATCCAGCTCAGCTAAACACTCATTCATGCAATATTCAGCCCAGCTAAGTATTCATTCATGCAATATCCAGCCTCACTGGATGGTCACAAATGGTGGCTGTGGTTGTTTCTACTGCTGCTGCTGCTGATGTTAGAACATCTTTATTGGAGGTCAGAAGCTACAGGAATAGAAGGAGCACAGCAGAGACAGAGCTCTGGGCCTTTGGAATTCAGCTCCACTTTGCCTGCCTGCGTTCCTTTCCCACAGAGACTCTGAAAGAAACAGAGGACTAGGTTACTAAAGCCCACCTCTGCTTTCATGTAGGATCCTGCTATAGCAGGAAGGAGAATCCATCAGGCCTTTTTTTTTTTTTCTGATGACTTTTCAGAAGGACACTCCTCAGATTTGAAAAGGGGGTTACACAACTCACACCAGGTGGACAGTTTTACCTAGATCTGGCTATTTTTCTGTACTATAGAAGTTTTGTCACATTCTCAAAGGGAAGATTTAATATAGTGGACTGTTGTAGGCTGCATAAAATCTTTTCATTCAGTCTCTCCAGTCTCTCTTAAAGGTCTGCCTCCCAGGAACACCATTCCTAGTCCCTGTGACAACCAATGACGTTTATTTCCCCTACCCTCAAATCTTTCACAGCTTCCATGCCAGTGTTTAGACCTCTGTTTAGTAAGGGGCTAATTCATAGAGAGTGGGGTAGAATTGCCTTGTGGAATTATTTATGTGGTATTCATGAAACCAGGTAATTCCACACTTTTATATCTACTGACATTTGGACAGTCGCTTACACAACAAGTCACTCTTTGCTGATTTTAATGTGTCGATTTGCCGATTCCCCCGTTTCCATAACGGCTGAGCTTCATTCTTTCCATCTGATGTCTTCAGTAATCATGGTCAAGGTGAGTCCATCTTCTAAAAGGGTAGATTTCTTCTTCTGTCTTCTCCCTGTTTCCACACACTGCCCTCTGTGGTTTCAGGACACGTTGCTGTTATTTCATCACCCTGTGTATTGGGAAAGAATGATCAGAGTGAGTATTAGGAGCTGGTCTGCTGGTCAGTTACAAGCTATGATCAATTTTTTTTTTTGACCTCTTAGTTCTCTCACTGTATAACGAAATTCCTCTGGCTTGGAAAAATCTATAGTTTATCTATCTGGGTCATGGATGTTTCCAGGATATTAATGTCATGGTTATTCCTATCCAACAGAACTTCCCACAACTGGCAGTGGTTCATTGAGAGTCCGTTCTTTTGTGTAATATCTGAGCTAACTAGGTCTCTAGCTAAGCAACCGAAGGCCTAAGCTGGTCCCAGCATATTGATATCAACACTGGCTAATGTCTATATATAGCACATTAACACACTCACTAGGCTTTTGCTTTATTCATGTGCTAACTTCATAACAGCACTTTTAATTTTAATCAGACAGATCTGATGCTCTGCTTCCATTGCAAATGACCAAATTATGGATATTTGTGCCCTGTTATTCCTTTTTATGGTTTGTCTTCAATTATAAATAATTCATGGATTTCTTTTTCAGGGAGCCAAACCTGCTTCAATTTCTATTCCAATATATGAGGAATAAAATCTAGGGAGATATTTTAATACTTCCACAGTTTGTGATTTCAGAACCACCCACCTTTGAACAGATACTTCATTAGCACCTACTGTGTACTGAAAGTTGTACAAAGTACTTAATAAATCCTTTCATTAAATCTGGTATTGGCTTGGATTTTAGTCTTCAGATTTGCAAAATGAACATAGATCAACTTGTCTTTTGTTTCTGTGTTTGCTGTGTCAAATTTGCATGAAGACCCTGCCTTTCAAATATAACCCAGTGCATTGGTGTTTTACAATGATTTTTCATCACATTCAAAAACTGGGTAAACTGTCTAGAAGTAATTATGATTTTTCTAAATTTACACTTCTTACTTGGAGCAACAATGTGATATAATTTTTATAAAACATCATTTCATGTTTCTGAACTTTGTGAATTTTTGACTTTTAAGAAGATGAAGTAGAAATATTCTTAGTTGTATCATGGTAATGATTTTAGGTACTGATTTGGTAGATTGAATGAGAAAATATTTATGCACCCAAAGGTTCATAATTCAAGAGAATAAATGTTTCTATTTTTACATGGTCTTTATACAATGCAGTGCATTGGAAATTCTGCACAGTTACTGCACCAATGCCTTTAGACGTGATGCAACTCAGTTCCTTGACACAAGAAGCTGTGTTCTTCTCTGTGGTGCTGTTATTTGTTATGCCTGAAAGATCTTGAGCATTTTCTGCAGCCGGTGAGTTTGAGTACTTTGTATTTCCATTGTGAACATGAAAATCTGTCATTTTCAGAAACTACAAAGAAAAAGACATTTCCCATTGAATTGAGTCTTGTTAAGGAAAATTTGCTTGGTATTATCCTCAGTTTAGGAACTGAAGAGATGGCTCAGAGAGTACGGTTGCTGTCTATGCAAGCATGAGGACCTGAGTTCAGATCCCAGCATCCATATAAGCAGGTGAGCTTAGCTGCAAAGGGATCTGTAATTCTAGAACTGCTTGGGGGAGACACAGGAAGAGCACCGGGGCTTACAAACTGCTAGTCTCCCTCCATGCTCAGTAAGAGAACCTGTCTCAGAGGAATACAATGGAGTGTGATAGAGCAGGGCACTGGCAATCTCCTGTATCATACATACACACATGCAAACATACACACATGCACAAATGCCACACACACCTACACACACCACCACCACCACAAGAACAACAAAAAACTTAGATCCGTTTAAATTCTATTACATTGCAAAAATACTTTCTCAAATATTCAAGTAATAATTATTCTACTTTGAACTAACAGAAATTAAATTTCCATTATAAATAATGGTATGTATGGTGTTTTTATTATAAGAAAAGTTAGATATCCAATTTTGTGTCTTAGATATGTATCCATGAATATGCATACATGAGTGTGAATAGGAAATATTCGCCATTATCATCATGAATCGAGATATGTGTAAGCAGTCACCAAGAGAAGGTACAGAAAAAAAAATGAGAAAGAATGGTAGGACCGTCCTAGCGATGAGACCTAGAGATAAGAAAAAAATTAAAATATTCACCAGCAGGGAAGTGTGAAGCAGTTTCATAAGTAGTTTAGAATTTGACGTCACTGTTTAAAAGGACCTCCTTGTGTTTCATCTGTATATGGGATCCAATCCAAAGCACCAAGAACGTTTTGGGATAGGTGCCTTCTCATCTACCCAGATTCTTTGCTCATTTGTTATTTTTCCATTCGGTATCACTTCTTTCCTGCAGCACACAGCTGTGTACATTCCCCACTGAGCTCTCCAGCCCGGTCCATATGACCCATTCTGACTTTAGCTCTCATTGATTTGACCCACACGTATTTTGCAGTTTTCTGAAAATCTAGACTATATGTCTGTCATCTGTTTTATGTAACCCTATGATTTTTACAGAAGTGAATTCTATATTCATTTAGATTGATGAAAATTTAAAAACAGACACACAGACACACAGACACACACACACACAAAACTTTAGTTTTAGGCAATAAATGTTTAAAAAACAGAAATACTGTTTACATATTAGGACAGAAAAGCAAAATAATATATATTTTAGAAATTGTGTCTACCTACTGTTATCTTAAAAATGCATTTTATTTTTAATTATATATGCATTATGATTATATATGCGTGCATCTGTGACAGACCTGTGCAGGTGAGTTCAGATGGCCACCAAGGCTAGAAATTAGCAGAAGCCGCATGGAGCCGGAGTTACAGGTGTTCATGAACTGCTGAACACAGCTGCTGGAAACTGAACTCCAGTCCTCTGCAAAAGGCAGCAAATGCTCTAACAGCTGAACTAACTCCTTGGCACCCCCTATTGTATTATGAAAAATTAGCACTCACTTTGGTCTTGTCAAAATTGAGATAACTCAAATATTATCTGCCAAACAGGTAGGGGGTGTGTGTGTGTGTGTGTGTGTGTGTGTGTCTTTGTGTGTGTCTCTGTGTGTGTGTGTGTGTGTGTGATGTGTGTTATGAATATATGTGGATATATTATGCAGGTGTGCTCACCTGGATGGACTGACATAAAAGTAAAATAATAATTTCAGGTGTCTTCCTCTATCTCTCTCCAACATATATTTGAGACAGGGTCTAACACTGAACCTGAACTTAACATTTGAGACTAAACTGGTTGGTCAGTGTGCCCTCAGGATCCTGCTCTCTCCACCTCCACCCCAGTGCTGGGTTACAGATGCATGATGCCATGACCAGTTTTGTCATGGGTTCCTAGGATCCAACTCAAGTCCACCTCCTTTCACTGCAAGCTCTCGGCTCACAGAGTCTTTTCCCTAAGCCTCACCAGAAAGTTTATGAGTGATGAAGTTTGAACTATTCACACTTTATTTTTCTCCCCTGTGGTTTTGGACAAATGACCTTGGTGGTCATAAAGGCTATGTGATGATTTATAGTAACCACAATTCTCATAAAATTATGTAGACAGTATATCACTGTATTCTGTTGTAGTATATTAACATGGGATAACATTCATATATAAGCATGCTATATTAATCAAGAATAGTTCTTTTATCTATATTTTAATATGGGTAAGGACCTAAATTATAATCTGTTACTCATCATGTTTTGCAAAATTAGAAATGAGTTAAACTATAGCAAAGTTCAATTCCTGAGGGTGCAGATGACTGGCTCTCTGATTCTTGTGACTTCTCTTAGATTCTTTTTCTTCTATAGGTTTATCTTGTTCAACTTCGATGTAATAGATTTTGCTTTACCTATTATATTTCATTTGCTATATTTTAAAAAGCTGAATGAATGAATACCAAGCCACTTCAATAAAGGTTAACAATTAAACTAACTATCAATTATACCTTTTTGGGAGAGGAAAAATCAGTTTTCTCCACTAGAGTGACTCTGGAGAACACTCACCCCAGGACAGGTCTCATGCTCAGAAGTAGCTGATCAACATAGAATGGATTCCACAGTTATTTTGTTGATGGTGGTGCTTTTGTTTTGTGTGTGTGTGTGTGTGTGTGTGTGTGTGTGTGTGTGTGTGTGCGCTCTTATTTGGTTACTGTTTGGTGTCTTGTTTGTCTTTTTCTTTCTTTTTATTTTTGGATGTGGTTTTTATTGTGTTTTCTTGTTGGATTGGGTTTTGTTTCGGTTTTGAGAAGAAACATAAAGTTGGGTAGATGGAGCAGGGGTGGTTCTGAAGGGGCATGAAGGACCAGAAGAACATGATCAAAATATAGTTGAACTTTAAAATTGTTTTAAATAATGAAAATTAGTTGAAAGAAAAAGCAATAAAATTAGGTCTAGAGTAACCTAAATTTTAACAGAGGTTTCAAATGTAGTGATTGGAAATACCTCTGACACGTTAAGACTGTGACCCTTTATTTTTGTGTTTCAGTTTTGTAGGTCAAGAATGTTTATCCAACAATAGCTGAATTTTATATGTTCAAAGGCACTTTAGAATATTATTTATTTTATTTAAATAGACTCTAAGTATAATGCTGTTTGTACACAAAGGCATTATTATTTCATCATTCTCATGGTCATATTTTTTATTATAAATTTAATTAATGGAGACAATTGGAGTGACAGTTGAGTAGGCAAGAGAAAGACAAACTTAATTTTTTATAGAAAAATTAATGGATTTTATTGGTGATAAATAAAACTGGATTATTGGATTTCTTAATTTTATAATTATTTTTTCAAATGGAAAATTTTAAGTTGTGGAGATGTAAGCCTAATTTTACAGTTGAAATTTATTTTTACACACAAACCAGTTAAGAGATCTCTTGAGACTTAAATAATTTTAAATGTCAGAGACAGTTACTGAATTTTTATTTTATTAATATATTAATATTGAAAACATTGCCATTCTTTATTCAACTAACTGAACTTAATGGTGGTTTGTTTCTGACAGAAAGATAATTTTTTTAAAATGTGTGTCTATTTGTGTGTGTGTCTGTGTCTGTCTGTGTGTCTCTCTGCATGCGTATGTGTTTGTCTGTCTGTCTGTGTATCTGTGTGTGTGTTTGATTGCTTGTCTATCTGTGGGTAGGTATGTGCACATATATGTAGCCATAAGCAGAGGCCAGAACAGAGCATTGGATCCTCTGGAGCTGGAATAACAGGCAGTTGTGAGTCATCTGATGTGTGGGCTAAGGATTGAATGCAGGTCTTCTGAAAGAGCAGTACAACCTCTTGAGCCATTTTCCTAGCCCCAAGAAGAATGCTTAGTCTAAATTTTGTTCTATGCATTCATTCATACAAAATTTAAGTAAAACCTAGTATAAATTACATAGTAATGTTTCACTATGTTCAGGACATGGTTGAGGAAATAAAGAATCTAATTCATATGGCTCTTTTTTTCATAAATATGGAAGTGTTTCATTACATAGTTTATCAATCTGAATAGCTGAATATCTCAACTCCAAAAAGGAACTTTATCATTTAAAAAGCATTGCTTTTATTAAAGTTCTCACCCACTTTTAGATTTTAGTCATTAAGAATTTAAAAGGAGACAATGGGGATGTTCTATCAAGAACTCACCAAGGCCAGCTGGCCTGGGTCTGAAAATCATGGGATAAAACCGGACTCTCTGAACATAGCGGACAATGAGGACTACCGAAAACTCAAGAACAATGGCAATGAGTTTTTGATCCTACTGCATTACTGGCTTTGGGGGAGCCTAGGCAGTTTGGATGCTCACCTTACTAGACCTGGATGGAGGTGGGTGGTCCTTGGACTTCCCACAGGGCAGGGAACCCTGATTGCTCTTCAGGCTGACTAGGGAGGGGGACTTGACTGGGGGAGGGGAGGGAAATGGGAGGCGGTGGCGGGGAGGAGGCAGAAATCATAAATAAATAAATAAATAAATAAATAAATAAATAAATAAATAGAATTTTAAAGGAAATCATCCCATAGACTCATATCTGAAACAGTTGCTTCTAATTTTGGTATCTTAACTTCAGTAGCTCAGATGGGTCCTAAAATTACATTCTCAGACAACAGGCATCTCTAGGGGGATGAGAGCACTCAACTCATAAATGTGTGATAATCTCTGACAGGATATGTGTGTAGATTTCTGCAATGATTCAGTAAAGACGCTGTCCTGGACAGCTCTTCAAATGTACTCATGAAAGTCAAGTTGGAACGACATATTCCATGATAGGACTGCATAATTTAGCATTTACTCTCTTTAGCAGGAAGCAATTACATTGTTAGTGAATTGGATGACAATGCTTTTTAAATTACAATGAAAGGTGCCTAAAATTGAATTCTGGCCTGAATTACCTTTGCGATGGAGTTCCATTTTCGGCGGATTTGGGCAGTGTTGGCCAAGTAAGAGAGAGAGACAGATGTGCAACTGGAGTGTATTGCTGGGAAAGTTCTTGAACACTGTTCTACGGCATCACATTATGAACCTTGAAGGGTTAGAAGCGATCTCACGGTGTGGTTTTTAGTCAATTTCCAAAGATTTAATTTTTGGAACTTTAGCTAACCAAGAGTGACATGGTAGGGAAACGAAGCAGAAGATAGGCACAGACACCTGTTCATTTTCTGTACCTACCTTTAGCTCTCCAGCCTGGAATTTATTTATAATCTTTTCATAAAATAGTTAAAGGCTGTTTAGTCTGCCCCGTCTGGCCAATGATGAACATATGAGTGATACTAGAATTTTCTTTTAGAACAAGAGATACAACAATGTTTTGAATCATGGTGCTAAACACCAGGATTTCTACACTAATTTTGTTTTCAAAATGTTCTTATTTTGCCAAAGTTTATATTGTTACACCTTGAATTTCTACTATTGCCCTTGAGTTTTTGCTACACGGCTTTAGAGTTCACATGCAATTCCACTCACTTTCAGAGGAGAAACATGAAAGTGCGGCTTCCTCTTTCACCTTCCTCCTCATCACACAGACTTAGGTGTGCCAGGCACCTCTCACTTGTAAGAGGCACACCCTAAAATTATCTTTGCAAGATGAATTTTTTCACGAGAGTCTTCCTTTGCCACCCCAGCTACTAAGTTAATCATTACATAGTTCTGGCTCTTCTTGAATTTGAGGCCGTTCTCCTGCTTCAGCCTCCCGATTGCTGGGTAATAGACATGTCTCACCCCAAATGGCTATGTTATTTTAATGTAAGGAATTTAAATATACCTAAACATCATAGGTGTCCACGGAGGAGCAAATCATGGTCACAAAACCATGCTTTTGTTGTCAATAATAACAAATAAAACAGAGATCATGTGAACTCTAAAGCCGTGTAGGTAAAATGAACAGATGAATAAAGGAAGCAGCTGGTTTAAGTCTGTAGACCTTAACAGGCATTCCTAGGTTACACCAGTATGAGATCATAGGAAAGGTCAGTGTGAACAGCTCTGAAGATAATAGATCTAATCGTGTCTAAGCTTATGAGTCTGATAAATAATACTATGCAATAGTACCAGAAAAGTTTGAATTCTTATTATAGCACATCACATTATTTCAGGAAAATAAAAGAACCGCAAAGTCATGGGTTAGAGTGAAATTTTAGAGGCTCAAAAAAGATATTTGTCCACCCTCAAAAACTTTTCAAGAAGTATGTGTGTCACCAATTCTCAGACATTACCAGTGGATCGAAGTAACTTCAGTCTGCTTACAGGAAACTTGGAAGAACATAGTCCAGTAATAGGCATTGTGCAACACAGATGTGTGTATACTGCACATGTATTCACTTTTAAAAGGATTAGAATGACATGCTTTAAAAACATTTTTCTCCCACTAGTTGGTTGTGACACATGACTTTAAATCTCAGCACTCAGGAGGCAGAGCCAGGTGAATCTCTGGGAGTTTAAGACCAGTCTGGTCTGCAGAGCAAGTTCCAGGACTGGTTCTGTAGCTACTGGGAAATCCTGTCTTGAAAAACAAATAACAAAAAAATAAGAATGTTTTTAAAAAAGAGAAAAAAATCTTTCTAGATACCACAGTATTTTAATTGTGATGCTTCTAACCTTAAGTGACAGAGCAAATGTCACCTAGTCTTTCTCTGCCTCAGTTTTAAATTAAAACAAAGGCTTCATAAAAAACACTTGATAGACCGATACACATTCCATTAAGCCTTCTTCTTTTCTTCTTTCCTTCCTTTATTCCTTCTTTCCTTTCTTTCTTTCTTTCTTTCTTTCTTTCTTTCTTTCTTTCTTTCTTTCTCTTTTTCTTTTTCTCTTTTTCCAGATCTTGCTATAGTTCAGACTGGCCTTGCTCCCACAATTCCCCTGCCTCAGCTGTCTAAGTGCTTGTAGTTACAGGTGTGTGAGACCATGTAGCATCAATTCTGTATTTTGAATCTAAGATTATTGAGAAAAATTTGTCACTTCTATTTATAACTCTCTCTCTCTCTCTCTCTCTCTCTCTCTCTCTCTCTCTCTCTCTTTGTTTTTTTGAGACAGAGTTTCTCTGTTTATCACTGGCTGTCCCGGAACTCACTTTGTAGACCAGGCTGGCCTCAAACTCACAGAGATTCTCCTGCCTCTGCCTTCCTGAGTGCTGAAATTAAAGGTGTGTGCCACCACCGCCAGACTCTTTCTTTTACTTTTTATTGAAAATATAGATTCATCTCTCATAGGATACATCCCAACCACAGTTTTTCTGCCCTCCACTCCTCCTAGTTCCCATCACTTCCCCTCTTCCTGCAGATTCTCTCCCCCATAACTATTTTATTTAACTGTACTAAAGAAAGAGGGACTCATGATTAAAATACTTCTTTCATACATGGTACCCAAATGGCTGACAGAGATAATGGAGATTTCAAATGTATGTAAAGACTGTACCTTCCACAGTAAGTCTTCAACTTGTAGAAAGGAACTTGAAACAAGACACATATACATGGATCCTAGAATTGTACACACTATGAAATGACAGGAAAGTACATTTTTGATGTTTGAAGAAAGACTGGGAGTTGTATCACTTTTTCATTCGTAAGAAAATGGTAGAGGGCGACTGAAACAGCACATCGGAAAGCATAAAACAGAGGTGTATCTGGATCCAGTTCTTGTGGTGATGTGGGGAAAGAAAGCCATTCACTATTTTACTTATGGTTATAAGAATCAAACATTGGTAGATACCAAGAATGTGCAGTGAAATATCAAGGAAAAGACTTCTTTTTAAAATTAATTAATTAATTTATTTATTTATTAAAATTTCCTCCTCCCCTCCTCCCATTTTCTTCCCCCTCCCCCTCTCTCTCCAGGCCTAAGAGCAGTCAGGGTTCCCTGCCCTGTGGGAAGTCCAAAGTCCTCCCCACTCCATCCAGGTCTAGGAAGGTGAGCATCCAAACAGACTAGGTTCCCACAAAGCCAGTACATACAGTAGAATCAAAACCCAGTGCCATTGTCCTTGGCTTCTCAGTCAGCCCTCATTGTCAGCCACATTCAGAGAGTCCATTTGATCACATGCTCCATCAGTCCCAGTCCAGATGGCCTTGGTGAGCGCCAATTAGATCAGCCCCACCATCTCAGTGGGTGGGTGCACCCCTCGCACTCCTGACTTCCTTGCTCATGTTCTTCCTCCTTCTGCTCCTCTTTTGGACCTTGGGAGCTCAGTCCAGTGCTCCAATGTGGGTCTCTGTCTCTATCTCCATCCATCGCCAGATGAAGGTTCCATGGTGATATGCAAGATATTCATCAGTATGGCTATAGGATAAGGGCAGTTCAGTTCTCCTCTGTTGCCCAAGGAACAAGCTGGGGACATCTCCTTGGACACCTTGGAATCCCTCTAGAGTAAAGTCTCTTGCCAACCCTAAAATGGCTCCCTTAATTAAGATATCTACTTCCCTGCTCCCATATCCACCCTTCCTCCATCCTAACCATCCCATTCCCCCAAGCTCTCCCCAATCCTCCCCTTTCCCCTTCTCTCTCCCCATCTCCCCTTACCCCCACCCCAACCCACCCCTGTGCTCCCAACTTTTGCCTCATGCCCACAATCACACATCTGTATTAAAGCATCATTATCTCAGTGTATCTTCCAGCCCAAGCGACAACACCATCGCAATGAAGGAGCCTGCTGGTCATGGACAAAAGTTAGCTATAGCTCAGTTTTCAAAGAACAGATAATCACTTACAACTAGATGTTTGAAGGGCGACTAGATAATAAATAAGTATAGTAAATAAAATACATATTCTTCCCACATATATTTTGTTTCTTCTCAATGGGGCTGAAATTCTTGCTCTACCTGAAGGGTCACTGTCAGAACAAGCACGTAAATTGTTAGTTCCCCATATTAGAAATTTAATTTTGAAAGCCTATGTCCCATCCAACCTCTTCCCAGACTCCAGAAAGACATTTTTAACCATTTTTCTCATCCTTCTACAGGAACTTAATAGCTTTCTGTTTTTTTTTTTCTCTTTCTTTACTGTAATCAAGATTTTAAGTTACTCATGGCTTTTTTTGCTTCAAATAAAGTAAAAAAGAATAAAATACTCAATTCTTCACCTCTGTTCAGCTCTCCTGCCACCTCAACTCTTCACAGTTAAGCATCTTCTCTTCCTTCCTCTGCACTTGGTGACTGTTTTCTGCACCATTCATTTCCCAGGTGTTTACTTTAGTAAAACCTACTAAAGATGTGTCTTCCTTCTTTAACTTCTTCCAGATAATCATGTGATGAATATGCATATGTCTACAACATCTATGCTGTTAGTTACGTCAAAGATGTGGCACCTTTGTGTACTGCCCACTTAAACAATATATACAAAACTCCTAAATATGTACCCTAGTTACAAGTTCAATAATAGCTAAACTTTCATAGGACTTTGTTTCTAAGTACTTAATGTGTGTGTGTGAAGTATGTCTCAATGCAGTACCAGTCACTGACACTTCCTTGCCTGATATGTTCTAGTATAACACACTCAGCTGGAAGAAGTTAAGATTTTCACTGATATAATATCTAATTAATTTTCTTTACATTTACATGGACATAGCCATGGGCCATACAACTAAATGAAAGGGAGTTTATTTTTTTACTACAGAAAATATGAGGTAAACTAGAAGAGATTAGTATGTTGTGATTTTGTCAAGTTTGTTCTCAGCATGCTTTAATTGTTTCTTCCAATGTTTGTAATGCAATCAGGTTATACTAAAAATAATAATGACTGTTAATTAGAAGATTTAATTTAGGCTGAAAATAGTTCTCATTTTTGATATGCTAACTGCCAAGGGGAAAAAATACACTTGGAAATACAAGTAGCAGATCTTCTAACATTCAGTCTCAGTTCAAAAGTACCACAAGTAGACAATGAGATGGTTAGTGGGAAAAGCACTTGAGTACTTAAGCTGAATCCTCAGAACCATGATAGAAGGAAACAACCAACTCCAGAAAGTTGTCCTTCGATATCTACATATGTCTGGCAAATATGATCCTGAATACACACACATGTGTGCACACACACAACAATAATAACAATAATAATAGTGACATAAAATTTTTAAATGTTAAAACACCTTTGGAAAAAAGTACTAGCAGTGAATTGCTTGTTTCTTCCAGCTATGGAGAAAATAAGCTAAGAGGGTGTTTGGGTTTGTTTGTTTTACGAGAGAAAGAATTTATTTCAGTGCATGATTTCAGGCTATCCATGCTGTGTTTTTGGGGTAGTGAAAGCAACAAGATCTTGAAGTAGCTAGTCATATCCTATGTACTATCAAGAGCATAGAGAAATACAGGCAGCATTGAGTTCATTTTCTACTACTATACAGTCCCGAGATCTCTTACTAGGAAATGATGCTGTCCATACTGGCATAATCTTCTCATAACAATTAATACAATTAAGAAAATCTCCAACAGCCGGGCGGTGGTGGCGCACGCCTTTAATCCCAGCACTCGGGAGGCAGAGGCAGGTGGATCTTTGTGAGTTCGAGACCAGCCTGGTCTACAGAGCTAGTTCCAGGACAGGCTCCAAAGCCACAGAGAAACCCTGTCTCGAAAAACCAAAAAAAAAAAAAAAAAAGAAAAGAAAATCTACATACAGTCATACCTACAAGCCAGCTTGATCTAAACAATCTCTCATTCAGATATTCTTCCCAGGTTTTTCTACATTTTGTCAAGTTGAGAGATAAAAGTAACCATCACAGTCTGAATAAATAGTTTTGTTTCTGTTATTTAGGACATTCTCACATTTCTAGTACATTTTGATCAAATCCACCCCACTTTTCCTCCCCTCCATTTCTTCCTCTATCATATCCCACCATTTTCTCCCTCTCAGATTTATATATTTTCCTTTTATTAACTCGAGTCTACTTAGTACACCAACACAGACTAGTCTTCTTGTTCTTTTTCTTAAGATTTTAACAATGCAATCTAATGGTGATGTTGACACTTACAGATTCCAAGTCAAGAATAAAGAGTACAATTGGGACTTGGGCTGTAATCTAGTTGGTACAGTGCTTGGCAAGCATGCATGAAGCCCAGGGTTCAGTCCCCAGCACCATAAACCAGTTTGATTGTGTAGGCCTGTAATCACAGGCTACATAAAACCCTATATTAAAAAACAAACAAACAAATCAATAATATAGTTGTAGATATGAGTTGAAGTTATAACCCTAAGTAGTCACGTGATTAGTAGTAACTCTCCCTGTCTGTGAAACGAGGGCATTAGGACAGAAGATTACTAGTATCTCCTTCAGTTCTGAAATGATGCTTAGGAAACTGATCTTAATACACAGCACATCTAAGTGTTGAAATTATGATTTTTACCTTTGCTGATCCTCAGTTGTCATAGTAATTCTTATCTCAGGAATTCTCAATGAGAAAAAAGCTTCTTACATTTTCTCCCATCCCTAGTTCTTATCTATTTAAAAACAGAGACTAAATGCTAGATTGGAAATGCAAGTCAGAAATTCCTGCAACACCTGACACAACTTGTGTAGCACCTGCTTCTCTATTTTGTTCATTAAAATAAAACCAACATCTCCTATGTCCATCTGGCAGCACTCAAAGGTTGCCAACCTGGCATCATTCACAGGTACTAAATTCACTGACTCTTATCTAAAACAAATTTCATACTTACTGGTCATGAGCTCAGCATGAATGAAATCAGCAGATTTTGCCCTAGCTAGTTAGTGACACTTAATTCCAATAAGCAAACTTCAAATTTTGCATAGCTAATTATTTTGAATATGCTTTAAAACAAATTATGAAAATAGCAACTTAAATTTTTGGACCCAGGTAAAATAATCCTGAGTATTCAAAGTTTATTTCTGACTAATAACTTGAAATATAATATAGTAAGTATAATATAGTGTTAAATAATTATCAGAAATAAAGTTTCAAAAATAAGACTTTAGTATTCAATTGGATGCATAAAAATGAATTATGCACTATCAAATATATAAGATAATAGTCAATTACCCTTTTAAAACATAAAAAACTAAATGGTGCTAGATACATATCCTTGAAAACCTTCATAATTAGAGACAATCAGGAAACAGAAACATTGCATATTCATTCAAATACAAATAGTTCAAATGAGCATATGCAATCAACCTAATGAGCTGGTGACAGTTTTCTAGAACTATTATAATACAAAATGAAAATCTCTGCTCACTGTTAACACATTATCAAATTCCCATTTTGATACTTTTCTTTAGTATTTTTCTGAAAACTAACAGGAAAAAAATGGAAAACTCCCTAAATCTCTTGATGTGTCATAATAAATCTATGAAGGTAAAAACTGAACAGTCAGCTAGACAAAATAAATTCTTACCCTTTGCTGTTTCCCTTTTAGGTATGGCTTCATTTTAGGAAGAAAAGTTATGCAAATATCATAAAGCTGTATCAAATTTCCTGGACAAGAACATATCATTTTAATGGAAATTTTTATATTGATCCTTCTTAATTGTTTAAACAAAGGCTAAAGGCACCCCTGAACACAGTATTATTATCTCATCATTTTGTTGATTCCCAAGGTTCACTTTGCTATGTATAAATTTCTGAATTACTTCCAGCAACTGAGCTTTGTTGTTAATGAAAAGCAGGTATAAAAAGTCAGGAACTCTAGGAAGGAGGTAAAGATTTGAAGAGGAGATTTCAGCAACCCAGCTGGATGAGAAACCCACTCAGGTGATCTCAGAAGGCTAATCATGAGCTCTGGATTCTGTCCTCTACCACATTTCTCCTCTGGAAGGTTCAAGTCTTTGAAGACCTCTGTACTCTTAATCCTTTTGATGGTTAGATCTGGCACCCAACCATTCACCTCTTCTGTAGTAATAAGAGCGGTGGGGCTGCGTCCCAGCACCCCAGCCACTTGGCTAGCTTATGCCCCAAAATAATTACACAGACACTGTATTCTTTTAAGCACTGCTTGGCCCATTTCTATCTAGCCTTTTCTAGGCTAACTCTCACACCTGGACTAGCCCATCTCTAATAATCTGTGAGCACCAGTCTTAGTGAGCACCGGTCTTACCGGAAAGATTCTAGCCTATGTCCATCCTGGGTCTGAGCTTCATCACATGTGCCTCAGAGAGCAGAGCTATCCCCATGTCCGCTCAGGAGCAGGGAGCATGGTGTCTCTGCTCCAGAGCGCAGAAGTGAGTCTCTGAGCTCACTTCCTCTTCCTCCCAACATTCTGTTCTGTTTACTCCTCCCACTTATGTTTTAACCTATCAGGGCAAGGAGCTTCTTTATTTAATTAACCAATGACCTTCCTCCATCACTCTTCATGTGCAACTATTTCCTCCTGGGTTGACATCCACAGCCTTAGTTTCTATTTGCTTCTGAAACTACCCCACGTGTATTGATATTTATTCCACCTAGTACAGTCTTTCTTAACACTGACTGCCTGACTAAACACAATAATAGGGCTCCACAGGAAAGATGACTCATTCCTAAAGTGCACTTGGTGCTTTTTTTAGAGGACCTAACTTCAATTCCCTGCATCCTTAACAGAGAGCTCATAATAAATTGTAACTCCAGTTTCATGAGATTTGTCTCTTCCTGGTGTCTACAGGCACTATAACATACATACATGCACACACACATACACACACATAAATAATTAAAATGAAGCTTTAAAAATCCAAATCTGGACTTTCAGAAGTCACTTTCTGAGGTGACTTTTCTTCTCTCGTGATCTCTGTGACTTCTGCCATATTGTACCATGGCCAGGACCAGAACGTACAGAAAGTGATGGTGTATCCCATAAAACTCATCTTCAGATAATTGCAAAATAGATCTTAGATTCAGGTGTGACTGTATGAACAAGTGAATATGCAGATAGAGGGTTGAATTATCTGTTTTGGTGAGCACATGAACCTTGTATTAGATGATGCATAGCACTCTAAAACAAAGTCAAGGAAGCAATTGTGTTGGTTCATGCTGAAAGGAGATATTACTCTGCTCCAAACTGTTTCCTGTGTACAGAGACTGCACTATTGTTTCCCAGCCACTCAGACCCAAATAATCACTCAGAAACAACATTAATTACAAAACTGTTTGGACAATGGCTTAGTCGTATTCCTAAGTAGCTCTTACATCTTAAATTACCCCATTTTTATAAATCTATGTATCCTTATAAGGCTGTCACTTACCAGATATGTTCTGCTATCTTTCTCCTTCAATGGCTACATGACATCTCTTTGACTTCACCTCTCTCTCTCTCTCTCTCTCCCCCTCTGTCTGGATTTCCTATCTGGCTTTACTCTGCTAAGCCATTGGCCAAAATATCTTTATTCCTCAACCAATGAAAGTAGCATATGTACAGAAGGACATCCCACATCATCTCTCCTTTACTGTCTAAATAAAAGGAAGGTTTCAACTTTAACATAGTAAAATTACATATACAAAACATTTATCAGGTAAGAATTATAGTTAAATATTTAGTCCATTTACATTTAGAAAATTAAGTAAGCCTAAAGTTTTATATCTAAGTTATATTTTATCGTAACAAACGAAAACTGTAATTATAACAATCTAGTCTTCAACTCTATCAAAGACCCCCACAAGGATATAGTATTACCTATGTAAATAGGAAGTGAATTGTAAGCAACTCTCAATGTTCCAGAATTGACAGAAACATCTTGTTGGCTGGACAGTCACCCAGAATTCTTCTGCCATGTTAAGGCATCCATCTTTGACCTATAGGCCCCAAATATCTGGCAGACCTTTTAGTGAAGCCAGAAATTTGAAGATCTTTTCTGCCTTTTACTGGCAAAGTTCATCAGTTGCTTTCTTCTTTGTTCTGAAGAATGTCTGGCAGTTTCTTCTGCAAAACCTGAAGGATATTTCCATATTTTGGAAAATTCAGCAGTTTCTTTTCTGTGGGACCTGAATGTCCAGTTTATACAGCATACCATCAAGTATCCCAGGCAAGAACAGTTTCTCTCCCAAATGGCTAATCTTGTCACATTGAAGACAAATTTTATAATGAGTTTCTTCAGTGCCTATCAACCTCTCTGAAGTAATTGGTACTGCCAGAAGCAGACATGTCTCACTGTCAAAAAAAGTCCAAGTTCTTAAAATTCTTTAAATGCCCTATTCTGTAGGTCTTTGAAGTATTGAAGATTATTTATCTAACTGAATATATCTCTTTCAAGAAAATCTAACATGACTAAAAGTTTAATTATTATAGATGACTATCTATTAATCTGTATTTCTTAATTATAAATTACATTTTAAATGCTCTGCATAAACATAATACCATAAACAAGAGTTTATATATAGATATAGGTATAGATATACAGAATATAACAAAATTGGCCTTAAATGTACATCAATTGAACAAAATCACACCAATGTAAAGTATTCATTTCTATATCATATTCCCTCCAATTTTTTGGCAAAAGATTGACTGTAATGATTTAACCATTTATACTCAACCCCTTTTAAATAAAAATAAACATTTGTAAACAGTCATTCTGGGGATTTGGGCACAGTTTTCTCCAAACTGCTTCCTGCTCTTTGTTGGGTAAAGTAATTTTTGGATCCATTGAGACCTTTCAGGGGATCTTGTTCCATAAAACCACATTGGCCTGGAAAAAATCCACAGATTCCTATCCTCTGTGTAAACAAAAGCAGAACCCCTTTTCCAAAGTAACATATCATTAGATTCAAATTTTAAAGTCAAGATATCTTTAAAATATTTATGTTGGTTTAGCTTAGCAGCACCCAGAATCTCTCTCTTCAGTCAAAAAAATTTAAAGAACACAATAATATACATAATACAGACTGTTTGTGTATTTTTCATCTTTTCATGGTCCATTATGATTTTTATTTTCCTTTAAGAACCTCAATTTGACATCCTCAAATTAATGTTTCTATGACTCTGTCTGTCTTTCATCCTCTCTGTTTTAAGATGTAAGAGCTAGTTAAGAGTATGCCTAAGCTGTTGGCCAAATAGTATTGTGATTAATGTTGTTTCTATGTGATTACTACACATTCTTTAAATGTGATTACATACATTTATCAAACTACCTGTGGCCCATTTAGAGGACTTCTTTTCTGAGCCTGTCTTTACTGCGTATCTGTAATCCTTTTTTAAGCAGGAATGTTTTTTAAACTGCTAAGCAGGCATAGCTAGGACTAATGCTGTAGCTTTACCTATTGGCTGGATCCCATCCAACATGGTGAAGGTATGTTCATTACCTCTGGGAGCCATGCTCACCACCCCAGCTCCAGAAATGCAGTGGGTCTTTATCGCCATTAAGCAACTACTAGCAAGCTGCTGACAAACCCCCTTTAAGTTCTCAATAGCAGGATCAGAGCCAGAGTGTTTCTGCCACTAGTAAGAACAAGGAAGCCATCTCTGAAAGAAGGCAAGCCTCTGCTTGCTGCCTATCTGAAAAAATATGTGGCTACCAAGAATCTGTGATGTTAGTAACTTTTTCTCAATAAGTATTTGAAGACTTGACAAATCCTGGTAGGCAAGTGTGACCATGACAGAGAACCACAAACTGAGTGCATTCAGCAGTAAAAATTTGTGGTCTCTCATTTTCAGTGTCATGGTGCCCATGGGTTAATTCTTCCTGAAGACTATGGAGAACTGGTCCCATGCTTTTGCCTAATTTTGGAGGTCTTAAGGGCATGTTTGGAGTGCTATGGTCTGTAAAAACATCACTTTCTCTTTGCCTTTATCTTCACAGGGTGTCTTCTGGGGGAGTGGGTGTGATTATGTCTCTATGTGTATATGTTTGTGTTTGTATACATATCTGTCTGTTTCTGTTTCTAAATGTATTCATTTTGTAAGTATACCTGTCATATTAGGCAGTTCAATGTACTCCGTCATGATCTCATTTTGACTACATCCACAACTTCTTCAAATAAGGCTGTATTTTAAGGCATCGAGTCTAAGACATCAACATATACATTGAGGAAGGGATAGGATAAAATGTAGACCATAACAGTTTGACAGTAGGACAGTGTCCCTAGCTTTAAATTTGATCTTGATGTACTGTTAGTTTCAAGTATAGGCAGAAAGAAGATGAAGGTGAACATCTGTATGTGAAGCCTTATTCCATCAAAACTTTTGGATAACATACTATTTTATCTGAAAACTTAGACATTCAGAGTCAAATAAATGGGCATGTGATTATCTGATAAATTAACTAACAGTATGTTCATCTTTAACACATAGAATTCAGAAACATGAATCTGCAAAAGGTGGCAACTTTGCAATAGCAATAATATACACAACAAACATTGCTAGCCTCTTCTAAATTCTTATGATACTTCACCGTGCAATACTGAAAAAGGAGTCAATCAATATCATGCTGATGAAACATTGTTAAGGCTTGTCAAGATCCAAAACATATTGTTGACAAACAATCTCTCACTGAATATGGTACTCAAAGATAGACCCAAATTCAGTTCTAGAGAAAAATTAGTTCTGTAATAGGTTTGAAAAGCTGACAACATTAAAAATGCCAACATTGTTGGAAAACACTCATCTTTATACTTAAAAACTTAATGATAAGAAGAGTTGCTCCATGAATTCCAAATAATAATTGGAAGAAGACCAAAGTGAAAACCATATACAACATTGTGACCCTTGAAGCTATTGTTGCCAGTAAGTGAAATGTGGCATATCACTTTGAGTTTTTATTTTCATTTTGGAAAAACTACTCTTTTCTTATCTCTGCAGTAATTCAAAAGATGCCTATAATAGAAGGAGTCTAAAATAGTCTAGTTCACCCTCCTCACTTGGCTAGCTGGTACAGACTGACTTTCATGTCTGTACTGACTTCCACAAACACCTTTGCCTTACTTTTCCTTCTAAGTATTGACATTTTGACTTGTATGAATGTCTGTGACAATTCTTTAATTCCTGCTCTTTAACACTGAGTCCTAAACATCTCCCAAGGAAGAAAATGTCTTTTACATTAACCACTTTAGCCTCTGCTCAAATGGTAAGCCAGATTATGCAGACTACATGAAGGAAAACTTCAGGAATGAAAGACTCAAGTGTTACAGAAAGTGTACTCTAAATTGTTTGACTAATATTGATAGCCTAGGAAAGATAGTAATAAACATGTTATGCTTTTCTAATGCCATACATCTGTCTGTTTTCCATCATTCCCCAGCCTTACATTCGTCAAGAGAAGAAATGGGCCACAGTTGGCCTACAGAGGTTCTTTAACATCTCACCATCTTTCAATCTGAATCAAGACTTTCAAGCAAACAGCCATGACAGACTTTCCACACACAACCCCTAATACATTGTGATCTCCCAGGAATGGACAAAATAGAAGAGTAAATATCTAGAACTTGGTGCCTAATTGGTTGCAGACAAGCTGCCCACTAAATCTAGAAAGCACACAATGTTTACCTACAGCTAAACTAATGGGAAACAAGCTTTTGCTCCACTATTTCAAAGTATAAACTAGAAAATCCCTAAACAGATTCATGCCATTTATGTCCGGATGGGTTTTGACGGAAATGAAATGTCATTTTCTACAACTAGAATGAATCATTCATTTACTGTGGAAGCATCACAGAATGAATTCACAATGAGTCTCAAGAGTAATATTCTATAAGTGCACAGATTTAAAATTGATTTGCAACATGCAGCCACTCCCTACATTCACACGCAAACATTTTTCTTATGCATTAAATTTGGAAACTGAAGATAATATTTTGGGTTTGGGGGTGTTCTGTTGTGTTGTGTTCTATGTAGTCTCACATATACATAGACACATACAGAACTATTTTTTAACCAATGATTTTTCCCTAAGAAGAAAATCAATTGTTCAAGGAAAATAACTTTCTAGAGTTAAGTTGTGTGCATTTAATGGAGGCAAGACCTCTGTAGTACAAGCAAATTAATCTATGTGTGTTCATTTGGGGGGGGCACATATGCAAGGGAAATAATTTAATATGTAATACTAAAAAGTGCTAGAAAGCTAGAAACCATATCAATACCTTTCTATAATGAACACCTGCTTGTTAAAATTATAAATCAGTCAAATTGATAAAGAATTTATAGGATATGACAAAAATATGTTTACTTTTTAATTGTTGAATGATGTTAGGTAACTTGTAATAAAAATAGATTTAAATCTCACAGATCATTAAGTATGAAAACAATGACCATAGATCAGGAAAAGAAAATATATCTGAAAATTGAGACTAAAAATAAGCCTTTAAAACAGAATACCATTTGGGATAGTCTGTGAACAATGTAAAAATGGGAATGTAATTGGTTATTTAGCTCTCTGTGTTAAAAACTTCATGCCAGTTACATTGCAGAGACATTTCTCCTGCTTTCTTATACAAGAGTACTATTGAGAACATCAAAATTGTCTTTTCCAAAGTAATTTTGAAAATTACAAAAAAAAAAGGTTTTCACTGATTTTTTTTCAGAGTTCACCTCATATAAACTAAATGCTTTAGTGCAATTCACTTTAAGTATTTTTAAGAGCAGACAAGCCAAAGCAGTCCAAATACTTCTGAGTGATCTACGTTACTCCAAGAGCTATAATTAAAACAACTAGCATTTAAACTGTTTTCAGCCAAGGGAAAATGTTGAAATGTCCTCAAAATGAGAAATGAAAAGCACTGAAGCATAGTCACACTGAACAAAGGAGAACCTGCAGTTGCCCAAGGTCCCACATCCTAGTCACGTCTTGTGGGACGTACAGAGCTTCCTTTGCTCATACGTATAAGCACTGGGCCCACCAGGAATATTGAAAACGTATGATTGGCCTTTCAAAGGGAGGGATATATAACCTGTTTTCAGCCCAAGAGGCCTGGAGGGGACATGGTTAATAGCCTGGTATATTTTGCACTATCTTTGTAACTGAGACCACACTGGATCCTTCCCAAGACCCTTATTGTGAGCTTGTCCATCTATAGAATCTATCTTTTTGGAAGGTGTCACATGTAGTCAGTCTATAGCATCCATATTTATGGAAGATGTCACAAGCACTTTACAAAGAGTTTTGACGTGTTATGTCTTAAGCTTTATTGTGCACACAGGATTGAATTATTTATCACAAAGAAATATTTCACCAAATTGTGTTGTGCTTAAATATGCCCCCATAATAAACTCTACTTGGGGTCAGGCTTCACAGTTTGTTCAACACCTTCTACTTAGTTGAACTGAACTTCCTTTTTGCCTCGCTGCTGGCCAGGTTACAGAGACTCTCCACAACCCCAACATCTCTTTGCTTCAATCCACCAACCCTGCCTCTCCTCAGCTCCAATGGGTACGAGGGGAGGGGTAGACCTCCGCAATCACCGCCCTGGAAATTTTGCTTAAATGATTCTGTGACTATATCTCAGAAAGAGAACAGCTAGCCTTAGGCAAATTCTAAAAGCAAAGTGGTCATTTAATCTTAATGTCCTTGGCAAAAGATTGCAGTTCACCTGCACAGAAGTGTTAACACTCATGCATGGTGGGGAGCGAGGAAGTAGGGTACCCAGTGCTTAGAAGTTGTTTGAAATAGGACACTTAAAGGTAAATGTGTTGCTGGGGAGTACCCCTAATGAAAACAAATGTCCTTGTTAGAAGTTATCTTCGAATTTCTTTTTATTCTAGTCTTCAAAAACTAAAATACTAAGCTTTCCATAATTTCATAACACATTTTCAATTATGTTAATTTTTAAGAAATTTAGAGAACACGAAGAAAAATTGAAAGCCATTTTTAAGTTCAATTCTGAAAGAAAAAGAGTAACAGGTAATTAATTTTCCCTTTCTTATTTGCAATGATGCATGTATGAAAACAAAATGTTATGCTGAGTGCATCTCCTAGAAATCTGTCACTTTAAATCTCATTTTAAAATATTTAAAATTTTGTTGGAAAACCTTGCCACAGCATCATTTCCTGGTTCTATTTGCTTGGCTTTAGGATAACTACATGGTTGAAACAATTTTGCATCATCAGGACTTCTACTCATGAACATTCCTAGTGATATAATTTTCTTCTACTCATGGCTATCTTTAGAAAAATGAAATCTCCAAGTATAATGATAAGCTATACTTATGCCTATTGATGCCTATAAGCAATTTTCTCTTTAAAATATAGAAATTAAGACTAGCAGATCTGATTTCCCATGAACAGAAAATTCTGAATTTAGGGTTTAGTTTACTGAATATCCAAGGATGGATCTTGGGGTCAGTTTGTACAGAAAGGAGAACTGCGCAGAAGCAACAATGGTTCTCTAGTAAGACCCAGCAGTGCTGGTTAGCTTATTCCCGGAATCAGAGGCTAGAATGATTCCTCGTTGTATTGAAGTGACTGCATGCTTTTATCTCTGCACTGACCAATCATTGGATGTGGGTCACAAATGGAGGAGATGTGCATGTGGATAAAGGCTTTCTGCTGCTGGATTTACTTCTGAAAGTCTGTAGGTGGGGCAGCCCCAGAACCTGGATCACTAAATGTCCATTAAAAGAAGGCATAGACCACAAACCACAGTGTCCTCCACACAGACATCACTTTATGAGAAGGCCTGGCTTCCCTCGCTCATCTTCTCTTGTCATTAGTTGTTTCCCTTTTGCAGTGTAAACCGCGAATAATGTGTCTTCTTTCTTAGCCTTTTGCATTGTTTAATAAATTGCCTCTTCATGATATTGACCTATTTTCTTAGTACAGATATTTGCCAGTGGGAATGTTGGTCTAGCTATTTTTTTTCTCTTTTTTTTTTGTTTTTGTTTTTCTTTTTTTTTAAATTTATTTATTTATTAAAGATTTCTGTCTCTTCCCCACCACCGCCTCCCATTTCCCTCCCCCTCCCCCAATTAAGTCCCCCCCTCCTCAGCCCTAAAAGCAATCAGGGTTCCCTGTCCTGTGGGAAGTCCAAGGAACCCCCACCTCCATCCAGGTCTAGCAAGTTGAGCATCCAAACTGCCTAGGCTCCCACAAAGCCAGTGCTGAGACAATGGGGTCTAGCTATTTTTTGAGAGCTATTTATAGAGCAAGATAAAAGACGTCTTGTAAACCATGCCAGTGTTCTTAGTCTGAAGTATTTGCATTTGCGTTCTTTATGCCATGTAGCAGCAGGAACTTTGAGTTCACACGCTCAAAACTTCTCATCCTTTCTTTATGGCTTCTGCCTTGAAAGTCAAAGGAAACATGATGAAAACAACCTTCTCCCCACGATTCTACCAATACTGATCAACAATTTTCTAGTATTTGCAAGTCCAAAATTTAATTTATTGATATATTGGAGGCATAGCTAGGTATGATGTTAACTTTTCTGTAAATACTCAATTTCCCAACACTGTTTATTGAATTCTCTATTTTCTCTGATGCTGTAGTTTTCAACTTTTATTGTGTCATGAATTATTACTTTTGCTAATGTCCAAAGGAATTTAATCCATTTTTTGGGGTCTCTGCTGGAAAATAAATCATAAACAACTTTTTTTCTGCTATAACATGCTGCATATGCAAATAATACAGCTGTGTGTGAATATTCTAGCCAGGTTCCTGTCCTTTCTGAAAAGAATGGTCTGACACAAAATAATTATTGACAAAAATAAATATTGATGTGGGATTCCCCTCTGTATGCTGTGAATATGTTTTTTTAAATTTTTCCATTCAAAAATTTACACTTCCTCCCCTCCTCCCATTCTCCTCCCACTCGCCCACTCACTCTCCTCTCTCCCCCTCCCTGCTTGAGAGAGGGCAGGGAACCCTGCCCTGTGGGAAGTCCAAACTCCCCTCCCCCCTACTACATCCAGTCCTAGGAAGCTGTGCATCCAAATAGACAAGGGTCCCCAAAAGCCAGTACATGCAGTAAAAACAAGTCCCAGTGCCTTTATCAATTACTTCTCAGTCAGCCCCCATTGTCAGCCACAATCAGAGAGTCTGGTTTGATCACATGCTCGTTCAGTCCTGGTCCAGCTGGATTTGGTGAGCTCCCATTACTTCTGGCACATTGGTCTCAGTGGGTGGACCAACCCCTCCTGGTCCTGTCTTCCTTGTTCATCTTCTCCCTCCTTCTGCCCTTCAACTGTACCTTGTGAGCTCAGTCCATTGCTCTGATGAGGGTCTCTGTCTCCATCTCCATCCATCACCGGACGAAGATTCTATGGTGATATTTGAGATAATCATCAGTGTGATAGTGGGGCAAGGACAGTTCAAGCACCCTCTCTTCTACTTCCCAAGGACAGAAGTTTCTCCGGCCAATGGCAGAACCAAATATAGCCAGGGTGGAAGAGATATAGAGAGCAGGCAGAGTCAGAGAGATGCCATGTAGCTTTCAAAGGAGAAAAACACTGGAACCCTTACCAGCAGGCCACAGCCTCGTGACAATACACAG
Organism: Microtus ochrogaster; assembly: GCF_000317375.1. Lineage (NCBI taxonomy): Eukaryota > Metazoa > Chordata > Mammalia > Rodentia > Cricetidae > Microtus > Microtus ochrogaster. The sequence goes on along the minus strand of NC_022035.1, from coordinate 8,978,241 downwards.
AATAATAAAAATGGGATAATTTAAGATGTAAGAAATAGCTAGGAATACACCTAAGCTATTGATCAAGCAGTTTTGCAATTACTATAGTTTCTGTGTGGTTATTCGGGTTTGGGCAGCTGGGAATGAAGCAGCAATCTCCATTTACAAGTAGCACCAACATGGGGTAACTACATCCACATAAAATCTGAGAGAACTTGGAAAGGAATTCTAGACACAAAAGAACAGCATTAGTCACAGCTTCTCAGTAGAAGCATTTTTTTTTTCAGGTGGACTCTGTTTGCTAGAGGCAAGCAGAGCTGTGATTCCTTTAAGAGAAGGCTTCCTGATTCAGTGTTAGCAGCAAAACTGCACAGCTCCTTTAAGAGCCAGATCCTGGCTCATGCTGGTGCAGTTATAGAGTACTTGAATGGGGTTTCTAGCCATAATTAAATATGGTTTCTAGCCATAATTAAAGGACAGTGAGCTTATAATTCTCAATCCTAGAGAAGCTAATTAGAAGGTGAATCCAAAGACAAACATATAGGCATCCCCCTGAATATTAACCTTCATCAGGCGATGAAAGGAGTCAAAGACAGAGACCCAAATTGGAGCACCGGACAGAAATCTCAAGGTCCAAATCAGGAGCAGAAGGAGAGGGAGCACGAGCAAGGAACTCAGGACCGCGAGGGGGGCACCCACACACTGAGACAATGGGGATGTTCTATTGGGAACTCACCAAGGCCAGCTGGACTGGGACTGAAAAAGTATGGGATAAAATCGGACTTGCTGAACATAGCGGACAATGAGGACTACTGAGAACTCAAGAACAATGGCAATGGGTTTTTGATCCTACTGCACGTGCTGGCTTTGGAGGACCCTGGGCATTTTGGATGCTCAACTTACTAAACCTGGATGGAGGTGGGCGGTCCTTGGACTTCCCACAGGTCAGGGAACCCTGATGGCTCTTCAAGCTGATGAGGGAGAGGGACTTGATGGGGGAGGGGAGGGAAATGGGAGGCGGTGGCGGGGAGGAGGCAGAAATCCTCAATAAATAAATAAATTAAAAATAAATAAAAATAAAAATAAAAAAATTAAAAAAAAGAGCCAGATCCTGGCTCATGCTGGTGCAGTTATAGAGAACTCGAATGGGGTTTGTGAACAGCACACTACTAGTTGCCTAATGGTGACATAGACCTGCTGTGTCCCTGGAGCTGGGGCAGTGAGCATGGATCCCAGAACTGGCAGTGAATGTACCTCCACCATGTCAGACTTGGTGGTGCCAGAAGTCAAAGCAGCCGTAGCCCTAGCCACACCACATAGCATTATAAGAAGCACTCCTGGTCAGGAAATGATTATAAATTGTATTATGCAATAAAGACAGACTTAGGCAAAAATAAACCTCTGAACATATCACAGTGTGCTTTAAAAATTTACATAAACTTGGGAGAGAGAGAGAAAAATATAGACAGTTAGAAAAAGAAGTACAGGCAGTCATAGATTAAAGCAGTACAGATAATAAAATAAATCCTAAAAAGTAATGAAGCCACATAAAATTGGAAAATGCAAAGAGAGTCTGAATTATGTATATTATTGTGATTTCTTTAAATTTTTTGACTGCAGAGAAACATTTGTTTTTGGGAGCTGTTAAGTTAAACCAACATGAAGATATTTTGACTTCAAAATTTGAGTCTAAGAATATATTTCTTTGGAAAAGAGGTTCTGCTTTTGTTTCCACAGAAACTGAGAGTCTATGGATTCTTTCCAGGTTGATGTGGTATGATGGAACAAGACCCCCCCCCCCCGAAAAGGTCTCCATGAACCTTAAGACTATTTCACCCAACAATCAGCAGGAAGTAGCCTTGAAAACTGCACCCAAATTCTCAAAATTATGTTTATATTTTTTTCATTTAGAGAGGGATATGATATAGAAGTGAATATTTTACATCGCTACAGACTTTGGTCTATTGATACAAATTTAAGGTTAATTTGTGACATTGTGTATATGTATTTGTCCTTGTATAAGGTGTTATGCTTGTGCAGTTCATTTAAAAATATAATGTATAATTAAAATTTAGATTAATAGATAGTCATTTATAATAGTTAAACTTGTAGTCATGTTAGTTAGATTTTCTAAATGTATGGAGATATATTTTAAATGGATAGGTATTCTTCAATCCTTTCAAAGGCCTACAGAATATGGTATTTAAAAGGTTTTAAGAATTTAAACTTTTCTCAACAGTGAGACATGTCTGGTTCTGGCAGTACCAGTTACTTCAAAGAGGTTGATGGGCACTGAAGAAACGCATAAAATTTGCTTTCAATGTGACAATGCTAGCCATTTGGGCAAGAAACTGCTCTTTTCTGCACTGCTTGATGGCATACCGTATAAACTGGACTTTTACGACCCACAGAAAAGTGACTACTGAACATACACCTTCATGGTTCCTGCTTCATGAAAGAGTATGCCAGACATTCTGCAGGATACAGAAGAAAGTGACCGACAAACTGCCAAGATAGGTGAAACAGCCTTTTAAATTACTGCTTCATTGAAAAGTCTGCCAGATACTATGAGCCTGTTGACTGAAGATGGATGTCCCAATGTTATAAAAGAACTTTCGGTGATTTTCCAGACAGCAAGAAGTCTCTGTCAATTCTCGAGTTTTTAGAAGTTGCTTACAATGCACTTCCTGTTTACTTAGGTAATATTATATCCTTCTTGGGTCTTTGAAGAGTTGAAGACAGATAGTTATAGTTTTTTGGTTATGATAAAAGATGGATTTGATATGAAACTTTAGATTCACAAAGATAAAATAGATGCTAGTATTTTTTTTTTCAGTTTTGCCAGATAGAAATTGACTAACTATTTTAACTGTAATTATTGTTTGGACCTGTTTTGTTATATGTAATTTTAAAGTTAAAATCTAACTTTTTTTAAAGTTAAAATCTTTTTTTTTAGACAGAAAAAGGGAGATGATGTAGTATTCCTCTTTGTATTCTATGAATATGTTTTATTACTATTGGTTAGTAAAGAAGCTATTGTGGCCTATGGCAGGACAGAATATAGCCAGGTTGGAAGAGATATAGAGAGAGAGTTGCAGAGTCAGGGAGCCTCCATACAGCTGCTGAAGGAGTTGGGTATAGGAACCCTTACTGGAGGCCACACAGAATAATAAATATTGGTTAATTTAATATGTAAGAGGCAACTAGCAATATGCCTAAGCTATCAATCAAGCAGTTTTGTAATTAATATAGTTTCTGTGTGATTATTTGTTTCTGGGTGGCCAGGAATGAATGAGCAGTCTCTGTTTGCATTAGATATTAAATATGAACATAATTTCCAGTTTTGAATGATGAGCTTTATGCTCAGGGACCACTTTACCTGTAGAATTTACCTGCTAATATTATTTAGAACTCTTCTACACCACTTAGACACATTCTCTTGAAATAGCTAGGATAATTCTCTCTATTACTCTAAACCCAGGGGATTTAATCCTATTAAAAGTAATTCACACTAGCTTCATTAAAAGGATAATCCTATTTGTCCTACATACAGTTCATTCCTTTCTCTTTTTTTTTCTCTATGCTACTTAGCTGTGCATTTCCTTTGACTAAAAGGGAAATAAAGAGAAAGGTAGAGTCCAATCTGGACAATGTGGTTTCTGCCTTCCACAAAGCATTCTGAAGTGGGTTTTCATGGCCACAATAAATCAATAATGGAATAGCAGTAACATATCACTTAGTAAAAGAGCTAACTGTTCAAATTCTATTCAGTGAAAGAAGTACATATTGCCTACTACATAAATAAGAATGTGCACTCCTCTTATGTCTGGAAGCTTCAACTAGGGTAAGAAATGAGTTTGGTTTGACTTCAAGCCTTTGATTAGATGGAAGTTTCTAGAGGGAGATACCAGCCTTTCAAATGTTTCATGGATTTCTCAGTAAAATTAGACATTGCTATGACCTACTTTACTAAAATCCAATTTCCTAGTATATTCAGTACTAGTTCCCTTGCTCAAAAATAAAATTTTCTTCTCAATGTAATAATGTTTCAACGTGAAATAAAGATGCTCTGCTTATGCCCACTTACAACCTTTCCTTCTGTGCCAATGCAGAACAACCACATTTAGGGTTATTCTGTCACCTTTCTGTCTTCCCATGTAAACACCATGCAGGTAAAATCACATGGAAGAACTCTCCAAAATTATGCATAGTTATCTTTTTTTTAAAATATTTATTTATTTATTTATTTATTTATTTATTTATTATGCATACAGTATTCTGTCTGTGTGCCTTTCTGAAGGCCAGCAGAGGGCACCAGACCTCTTTACAGATGGTTGTGAGCCACCATGTGGTTGCTGGGAATTGAACTCAGGACCCTTGGAAGAACAGGTAATGCTCTTAACCACTGAGCCATCTCTCCAGCCCCTATGCATAGTTATCTTAAGATGGCTGGGTAAAGAGTAGTAAATTAAATTAATTGTTTTGAAATAAAGTGCTTTTATTGCCATCATAAACTTGTAGCACAGATAACATCATCAGAACCAAACACAGACAAAAATACCAGATAAAATGATTATTTTTGAGCACAGACATCTTCTCTCTCCATCCATTCTGCACTTACTTGTTTCCATTACATCTGTCTCAAAAAGGAAGATGCTTTCTCTTATGAAAGGCTTCCTTGCCTCCCATATTCCCTGGACTTCAGCTTGGGCTCCGCTGAACACTTAACTTCTGTGGCTGCCTTTCCTTGCTTTGGGATTTCTGTGACTGATACACAGTCCCCAAGTTAAAAACTTCCATTCTCCTGTTTACCACACATTTGTCTTCCTCAGACTTCTGGAAAGAGCTACCTTTATCCCAACTTCATCTCCTGTCTAACTTGTTCCAGAGTTCACTGAAACTGTCTCATCTTCAATGTGCCAGTGACACAATGATGTTAAAGACCTGATGCCAGACAGAATAAATTGTCTTCAGTTCTCTTATTGCTCCATATTTCTCTGAAATATTTTACACCATTGACTCAACATCTCTTAATATTATCTTCTTCCTAACTATATTGATCCTAATCAATTAATTCCTTGACTTCATTGACAACTCAGATATTTCAAAGAATTCCATTACACCAGGCACAATTTCTCATTGTAAATTATAGTTTCTTTCATTTTTTATTACTTTACAGTTTTTAACCTATGGTTTGAAATTTATATATACATACATATGTGTGTGTGTGTGTGTGTGTGTGTATATATATATATATATATATATATATATATATATATCTTGAAAATTTGCACCCAGAATTTGAAGCACCTTTTGCCCAAAATTAGGTCATATTTTAAAAATGTGTTTATTTAATACTAATCCACAGATTCCAATTAGTACTGCTCATTTGTACAAGGGTGTGGGGCCACCCACTGGGGCTTGTGTAGTCTGTTACTACGACCCTCTATCGTGCCGATTCTATGCCCAAGCAGTCTTCAACTGCCAATATTTCTTCAGCTAAGGGCGGGACCTCAGTAGCCCCTCTCTGATCCACAGGCTCCATTTTTCTCTCCACACATTCCCAGAACTATATGTGTCATGACTTTAAAGGCAGCTTCCCATTTACAAATCAGTGTCCATTCTAAATTCATAGCTCTTAGGCCATATGAGGCTATGTTCACACACAGCAAATGTTGCTATCTCATTCTTCAAATACAATTTATTAATCTTAAATTGACAACTCCCAAGTTTTCTTCATTTTAAGGTACCTCCAATAACTACCTTTAACATCAGTTCCTAGAACCAGATAGTGTTCCGGATAAGTAAAAACATGGGTCTATAACCAGTTTAAAGGAGATTTTACATAATTATCCTTTTACATTTTAGATCATATCATTTCTTCTATGCCTTTCTTCACTCTAAACCTTCCCATACACCCCTCATTGCTCATTTTCAAATTCATGACCTTTTCCATTAACTGTTTATGAATATGCATATTTAAGTATTGTGCATATACATATATATGTATATATATATTATGTGTTTATATACATATATAACAGTTACAATTAAAGAATATGAAGCTATGAATTTGAGGAGCAGAAGGGCCACCAGAGGAATTGGAGCAAGGAGGGGGAAATGATGTAAGTGTAGTACTTACGTATGAAATTCTAAGGATGAATTTGAGAAATGAAGGGAAATGAGATGAGAGGACATAGTCTTTAAAAAAAGCAGGATGAAGCCTGAAACAAGATTTTGTGTCATGCACCCCATCATCCTAAATATCACTTGGTTGACAGACATTGGATTCCAAGAATCTTATACACATAAATAAAATTATAGTGGCTACACATAGCTTTGGTTCTCCAATATTCCTTTTACTTTCTTGTATAAAAAATAGCTTGTTTCTTCTCTGTTGTCAGACTTATGTCTCTGACAAAAATATTAAAATGAGATTGAAGGGGAAAAGATTTGTTTTCTCTCATAGTTTCAGATATTTCAGCCACGATTCCCATGCTCCATGGTACTGTGCAGAAAATAAGACAGAAAGTATTGGCAAGAAGAAAAAAATATATTCTTGCCTAAAAGTAGATAAGGAAAGGAGAGAAACAGGACAAGATGGATTCTCTAGAGTCTACCTCCATTGACTTATCTTCAATTAGATCCCACTCTGAAGTGTCCATCACCTCTAAATAACCAATAAATTTAGGAACTCATCAGTGGATTAACCATTGAGGAAGTAATAGTCTTCATGACCTAATCACTTCTCCAAAATATCATACATGAACTGCTGAATCAGGAACTAAGTTTTCCAAATATGAGCTTTGGAAAATCCTTTCTGACACTAACCAAGGCATAACATGTCCCACTGGGACCTGGCCTTCTTTCTCCCAGTTCCTGATCAGACAGAAAATTCCAGAGGGAGCTGCCATATTTTTTGCATGACCTCTTATTTCACCTACCATATATAGGTACTTGACCATAGTGAGACAAATATTGCTGCACTATCACCTTCGAACAAGTCACAATCACTTCCCTTTCTGGTCTGTAAAACGCAGGACCTTTAAATAGCTCTCCTGTTTGCATCCTTGCTGCTTTTACGTCGTCTCTGAAGAGCAGTCAGAGAATCTTTGAAAAATATAATTAAATAATACCACTGTCTGCCCAGAGCCCTCTTTTAGACTAAGCTATAAAAACCTTGAAACAGCCTTCATGACTCCATACAACCTGTGTCCTTCCCAAGCTCCATCAATGCTGAAAGATTCCCTAGATATAGATAAGCAGCCCTATCGCCCTGTAAATCTCTTCAAACCATGGATCAAATTCAGCTGACTGCTTATCAGTCTGTGACTGCCATGATTATTACCTATTTTTTCTTACCCAATCTCGTTTGCTATAGAAATGGATTGAGGACGACATACTCGGACTTTTGCTCTTGCTGTTCCCTTTGCACAATAACCACCCTCTGCATCCCTCTGTTTAGAACTACTTCATTTCATTCAAGTCTATGTTGATGCCGTCTCCCTACCATCCTCAGAATCTCTTTGAACCTATGTCCATAACATAGAATACATAACATGCACTGTGCTTAACACTCACTGTGCTACCCACCTCCCTTTAACTAGTACTTTAATTTTCTTTTGGCAAAAAAACTATTTACATCTGTGTGTACCTAGGTTTCTGCATGTGTGCCAAATGCATTTGACAGTCCAGAAAGGTCAGAAGAAATTAAAGTTGCATATGGTTGTAAGTTACCATGTAGGTGCTGGGAACTGATCCCACGTCCTTGACAAGAGAAGATAGCTCTCTTAACCATGGAGCTATCTCTCCAGTGTCTTGTTTTATTCTTTTAAAAGAACATTTTAAAAATAGATTATTTTTATTGTATGTGTATGGGTGTTTGCCTGAACACATGTAAGTGTGCCATGTGTGTGCAGTGCCTGAAATATCAGAAGAGAGTTTCAGATCTCCTGAATCCAGAGTTACTAATGGTTGTAAACTGCAAGCGCTCTTAAATGCTGAATCATCCACCAGTCGCTACTTTATTTTTCTAAGTATATTTTACCACTTACTTAGTATTTCATGCTTTTGTTTATTACATACACTCAAATTTAAGTTATTACTCTAGGACAGAACTGACAAAAGTGTAGTAAGCATTTATTGTTTAAATAAATTAAAGAATATGTCTTTCACTTAAGATAAACTTACTTTGAAATTAATTTTTCAAAAATGTACTTCTGGCCTACTAAGTGAATTTCAGTGTTGTGGTAGTTTTAAGATGTCCGCAATAGTCTCAGACATTTGAATATTTGTTCCCCAGTTCTTATTCTGTCTGGGTAGTTTGGTGGGGTATAGAGTTCCTGAAAAGAGTTCATCATTAAGGATTGGGAAGGACAGTATTTGAAATTTCAAAGTCTCATACAATTCACAACTCCTTTCTGCTCTCAGCTTGCAGTTTGAGGCATGAGCGTCCAACCCTTCCGGCTGCCAGACAAACGTGATGTCATGCTTCTGTGCTCTAACGGTAATGAAATCTTTTTCCTCCAGAGCTATAAGCCCAAATAAACCCTACCTTTTGTGAGTTGCTTTGGTTAAGGTGTTCTATCACAGCAAAAGAGACTAACTAATACAAATGTGAACCAAGGTCTGCCTAGTTCACACACTATAAATTTTGTGAATGAAAGCTTTCAGTTTATCCTGATTCCTGTTGGACATGCTTACAAGGTAAGCTGAAGATAGAATAAAATAAACAGAAATGTAGATAATTTCAGGCCTCCAAGTAATACAGAGCAGTATATAAATACATATTTTAATCACCTATACTAGAGACATTGTCTAGACACCTTCCAAAACCTCTCTTCCATTTGTGTGTGAGTTTGGTGACAATAAATTCAAACTGAAAAATATCTCATATGATTAGAATACCCAATCAGGTTTGATGGATCTGAACTTATTGATTCAAAAATAAAATGAGCACACTAAGACCAGATTAATTTCCTATAAGAAAGTCCACCCTTTGTTTTATATGGAGAAGCAGTTAAGAGGTTGCATGGCTCTAAATAACATTCATTTTAGTGAAGTTTTTTTCATATATAAGATATTTCTATTATATATCTTTACTACACAGAGTAAATGACATTTAATCATTTCCAAGATTATTTGCAAGTTTTTGTGTTGGAGGTACTATTTTATATTAGAAATGTAACTTTTTTAAATTAGTAGATGAGAACCAAAGACCTCCCTTTCTCTGAAGAACATTTCCTTGGTTAAAACAATATATAGTCCCTAGGTGCCTTCTCCAGCAGAAAATCCATAAAGTTCAAATTCAATCATATAGAAAAAGCCTATTTGATTTGATTGCTAAAATGAGATAATGTAAAAAAATGTATGTTTTCTGGGAAATGCTCAAAGTCCTATGGTATTAAAAATAAACACACTGGAAATTAGCAAATATATTTGCCGGTGTATATTAAAGTTTTGCCACCTTTTGTTTTCTATCCACATATAACATGCAACTATCCAAATATACTAAATATTTATAAGGCATTGCAAGATTTTGAAGGGCATTTGGGTTGGTAACTTTATGGTAGTAGTGTCTAAAAGGAGATATAAAAAAGAAAATGTTTTCCATATTCATCTAAATGGAGCAGATGGCTACTAGTTGTAACTGTATGTGATTAGTATGTACAGTGTTTTCTGACTGTTATGACTGTGTATGAATTGCGCTTTTTGCAATGTGAGTCCATTGTCAAACAAGTCACTTTCTTGCCAATGATGGCCTTAGAGAATAAATCATGTCAAAATCAAATGAAACATATTCCAAGCTTTCCCTGCAGGAATATCAGGGCTTGTTTACCTATGCATCCATCCTAGTGCATTCTTGTGCTGTAGATACAGTGCGGGAAATCTGAGAAGTGTGCCCAATTTGAGACGCTCTCATAAACCTGCCCACATACTAGAACAGCACTGAAGGATCTGACATGAGGCTGGGAACCCAATCCCTAGTCAGTTTTGTGCCATGTGTTTCTTTATGTGGAAAAAATACAATGCAACCCAGAGGCCTTCTAAAGGTGCTTCCAAGGTAGGTTTTTTGTTGTTGTTGTTGTTGTTGTTTTTTGTTTTGTTTTGTATTGCTTTTTGGGTTTTGTTTGTTTGTTTGTTTGTTTCAAGAAAAATACAGTTAATGATCAGGATCCACTGAGGCCTAGATCCCAGACTTGGTCTGCAAATACCAAAATTGGAATATACTCAGTGTCCTTCTATAAAATGGCATTGTGTTTACACATAACCTATGCATGTTCCTGTATATTTAAAATCCTACCTAAACTTAATGCTAAAAGTTTCTGGTTTCTATGTTTTCAAAGAATAAGGAGAAGAAAAAATATCTGTGCATTTTAGGTAGAAGAAAAAATGTTTTTCATCTACAATTCAATTTGTTTTTTATCTACAATTCATTGGCTCCAGTGATGTAGAACTCTCAGATATCAGATCCCAAGAGGTGACTCTTCCTCAAACGTTTAAGAAGAGCAGTCTGTGTTTTTCAACAATGACCTGTTCCTGCAATTCCCTGATACTACAAAGAAAGAAAAAAGAGAGAATGTTAAAGCTAATCTGATCTAGCTATGGTTAAAGCAAAAAATTGACCCTGTTGCCTGCCCTGTTTCTAGACAGTCATTTTAGATTTTATAAAATCTGACCATATTATTCTCCTTTTTCTGGTAAAAATATTCAGCTTTTGGGAAGTTGAAGAATAACCAAAAGTTCAAGGCAAATCTAGGCTGCACGGTGTGAACATATCTCAAAAGAAAACAAAGAAGAAAAGGAAGGAAGGAGGAAGAGTGGAAGAAGGCGAAAGGGAGATAAGTGTAGACCTCATTATGAAATGCTCAGTCAGGTTCCAACTGTATATGGTATAATAACCTCGACAAGGAAATATCAATAACGCTGGTATCTTATGTGATGTCCTGTTCAAACATGACAAACTGAGACATCAGCAGTCAAAAACAAGTCCTTAGGTCGCTGTTTCATGCTATGATTCCAAAGATGATAAATGTTTGATATAGAGGGAAGCATGTTTGTGCCCCCAAGGCAAATAATTTTCCTCATAGGTTTCAGAACTGCTTCATTTTTATAAGGAATCATGAAGCAAATTATAGTAGGCTTAGAAAATCTCAATATCCAGGTCTTCGATTCAGTGCCATTGGTCCTCCTGTCTGTTCTTATGCCAATACCAGGCTGTTTTCAGTAGTGTAGCTCTATAGTGACGTTCGAAGTCAGGGATTGTGATACCTCCAGAAGTTCTTTTATTGTACAGGATTGTTTTGGCTATCCTGGGTTTTTTGCTTGTCCATAGGAAGTTGAGTACCATTCTTTCGAGGTCTTTGAAGAATTTTGCTGGGATTTTGATGGGCATTGCATTGAATCTGTAGATCGCTTTTGATAAAGATTGCCATTTTTACTATGTTAATTCTACCTACTTAAGAACATGAGAGATCTTTCCACTTTTGGGTGTCTTCAATTTCTTTCTTCAAAGATTTTAAGTACTTGTCATACAAGTCTTCCACTTGTTTGGTTCGAGTTACTCTGTAGTATTTCATGCTATTTGTGGCTATTGTGAAGGGTGTTGTTTCTCTGATTTCTTTCCCAGCCCTTTTATCATCTGTGTACAGGGGGGATACTGATTTTTTTAAGTTAATCTTGTATCCTGCTACATTACTGAAAGTGTTTATGAGTTGTAGAACTTCCTTGGTAGAATTTTGTGGGTTGCTTATGTAAACTATCATATCATCAACAAACAGTGAGAGTTTGACTTCTTCTTTTTCAATTTGTATTCCCTTGATCTCCTTTTGGTGTCTTATTGCTCTAGCTAGGGCCTCAATAACTATATTGAATAGATATGGAGAGAGTGGACAACCTTGTCTTGTTCCTGATATTAGTGGGATTGCTGGGAGTTTTTCTCCATTTAGTTTTATGTTGTCTGTTGGCTTGCTGTATATTGCCTTAATTATGTTTAGATATGTTCCTTGTATCCGTGCTCTTTCCAAGACCTTTATCATGAAGGGATGTTGTATTTTGTCAAAAGCTTTTTTGGCATCTAATGAGATGATCATGTGGCTTTTATTTTTCAGTTTGTTTATATAGTAGATTACATTGACATATTTTCTTATGTTGAACTTGATCATGGTAGATGATTTTTCTGATGTGTTCTTGGATTTGATTTGCCAGTATTTTATTTAGTATTTTTGCATCAATGTTCATGAGTGAGATTGGTCTGTAATTTTCTTTCTTAGTAATATCTTTCTGCGGTATGGGTATCAGGGTAATTGTAGCCTCTTCTGGTGGGAATGCAAGCTGGTACAACCCCTTTGGATGTCAGTGTGGTGATTTCTCAGAAAATTAGGAAACAACTTTCCTCAAGACCCAGTAATACCACTTTTGGGTATATATCTAAAGAATGCTCAATCATGCCACAAGGACACGTGCTCAACTATGTTCATAGCATTATGGTCATAGCTAGAACCTGGAAACAACCTCAATGACCCTTGACTAAAGAATGGATGAGGAAAATGTGGTATATTTGCACAATGGAGTACTACACAGCAGAAAAAATAATGACATCTTGGATTTTGCAGGAAAGTGGATGGAGCTAGAAAACATCATTTTGAGTAAGGTAACCCAGACACAGAAAGACAATCATCACATGTACTCATTAAAAAAATAGTTTTTAAACATAAAGAAAAGAAAACCAACCCACAAATCACAATACCAGAGAACTTAGACAACCATGAGGACACTAAGAGAGACTTACATAGATCTAATCTACATGGGAAGTAGAAAAAAGACAAGATGTTCTGAGTCAATTGGGAGCATGGGGACCTTGGGGGAGGGTTCAATGGGAGGAGAGAGGCAGGGAGGGGAGCAGAGGAAAATGTAGAGCTCAATAAAAATCAATTTACAAAGAAGAGAAAATCTCAATAGCCAGATGTGGCATTCATGCCTATAGACCGACTCAGCACCAGCAAGAATAAAGCAAGAAGACTGCAGCAAGTTCAAGGCACTCTTCTAGGCCAGTCTGTGGTAATAATAAGACTTAGTCTGAAAGAAAGAAAATAAAAGAAAGAAGGGAGGGAGGGGAAAGGAAGAAGGACAAGAGGGATGGGGAGGAGGCAAAAAGCTTAAAGCCTTTTCTATTTCTTGAAAGGGTATATTTGTTTTTACATATCTTGAACAAAGTAAATGATTCAATGATAAAAAAGACATGAGACATTCTATCTCATTATATAATAATCTATATCATTATTTTTTTCATTTAAATAATGTCTAAATATCATGTAAATATTCATGAACTTCTCTGCTTTTTACAGACTCATCTCTTATGAAATTTGGTCCCACCCAAAAATTTTGGAGGGCATGAACATACTTGAAAATTAAAATAAGAAATCTTAAATTTTAAAAAGTTTAATTTTACCATGTAGTTAACAGTGTAATGTTGATTATGAGTTCATAACAGCCAGAATTTATCTCTCAGCATACCTTGAACAAATATAACAGACATATACATATATATGTATTTTGAAGTACTAAAACAAACATCTGCTTAAATATTCATCCATCCAGTAATAATGTTGAGGCCAATGACTGCCAGCCTGTTAACATTCATTATGTAGGTATAAGATAAATATATATATATGTATATATATACATATATATATATTCAAAGCAGATTTTATACTATTATCACTAAAGTTAAAATGAGATGAAAGATTGGCTTATAACCAGAATAGATTAAAACTGATAGCATTCTATATGGCATCCAGCAAAACTGTCTCTAATTCCAAACTAAATTATCATGAAGTCTATATAGTAATCTAATTAATTTATACTTTCTTAAAAATGGAATACTAAAATGCAGCAATAAATTTTATTTCCAGGCTCTGTTTTTTAAAAATCAGAGTTCTTAGTAGACCTTTTGATTAGTATCCAAGTAGACTGGAAGCCATTTGTGGGGTATTTCAGGTAACAGGCACTATTAGAACTAGTAGAACAGTTGGAACAATTTTTGAAATACTAAGGAAATTACTCCATGTGATTCTATTTGATATCTTTTGATTTAGGTAGAATAAAAATCTAAGTTTTACCAACTATAGTGTTGTGCAAAAATAACTAATTAGAGAATGTGTCTTGTTTTCACAGAGCCAAACTCTTGACTTTCCTCATCAATCCATGACAGGAAATTCCCTTCAGTATTTATCCTAAAATACTTAAATAGAAATAAGTATCTTTAGATGCTTCTACCTTTTTGCTTTAGATGTATAACAACCTGGTTCTGAAACCTAAGGACTTCATATTATATGTGGTCCTGCTCTTGCTATGTTACGTGGAGTTTGTGTAAAACATTTCTTTTTTTTTTTAATTTATTTATTTATTGAGGATTTCCGCCTCCTCCCCGCCACCGCCCCCCACCTC
>NC_022035.1:8958483-8962444 GCF_000317375.1 Microtus ochrogaster | reverse complement strand
GAAATGAAGGCAAGGAAGAAAACACAAACTGAGGACCAGCTGGACATGGAAAATCTAGGTCAACGAGCGGAGTCTACAGAAACAAGCATAATCAGATTGGGTAGTTAGGATAGAGGAACTATGGGCTAAGTGGAGCAGGGAGATTCACCTAAGCAAAGAATATATGAAAATCCCCATGGCCATCTCTTGCTTTGTTAGGTGTCCCCATAAAAAAAGAGAGAGAGAGAGAGAGAGAGAGAGAGAGAGAGAGAGAGAGAGAGAAGGCTGGAAAGGATCAGACATCCTGCAGAAATGGACTGTGTTGCTCCTGAAAGGGAACAGTTATTAAACAAAAAGTCCAATTACATGTATAGGACATCTCCATATGAGCTGTAGGTTAGGGAGACTCTAGAGGCTCCCATAACAATGAAAGTCCTTGCCATTCCCCAAGGTGACTCAGCAGAACAAACTGGAAAGACCCTATTGCTGAAGACATCACATACCTTGAATACAAATACAAAGTAACACATGGTTTAGTATGGCACTAATATGTATAAAATTTGCTGTAGGAATTCCTACCAACAGTATCATTTAAGTTACCTGCCCACTTAGGCATGGTCTCTTATACTGTATATGTCAGTGTAAAACATGCATCTGGCCTCTTTTCTGGCTGCAAGATTCAGTTGTTATTCCTCATTCCAGCAGAGGATTGTAATCTGTGAGTTTACCTGTAAATAAAAACCCTCTGTTACACTCAATTCTGAGCTAGTATGGGATTTCTTTTAAGCATCCTTCTTTGTCTGGTAGCCCACAGGGATCTGAATTCCACACCTACCAGGTGGACCAGACTAAAAGGCCTAAACAGTCCACAGCCCAGAAAGCCTTCCACCCCACCT
Source organism: Microtus ochrogaster (assembly GCF_000317375.1). Taxonomy (NCBI): domain Eukaryota; kingdom Metazoa; phylum Chordata; class Mammalia; order Rodentia; family Cricetidae; genus Microtus; species Microtus ochrogaster. The sequence continues at coordinate 8,961,569 of NC_022035.1, read as the reverse complement.
GCTTGACTTGCTTTTACCTACTAAGTGTTTTTTTTGTTCGTTTGTTTATTTTTGTTTGTTTGTTTTGTAAAACCCCTGCCACAGAGAAACTAACTGCATGCGGCAACTTGGAAATTTCCCAAACACACTCATGTCCCCTGCCCCAACTGCCACATTTCCTGCTTCATGACAACTTCCCGTTTGTACTGCTAGCTCCTGAGTTCTGGGCTTCTTGCTTTGTGTGCGGAATTGATTTAATTGCTTTTAAGTTGTCAATCAAAGCATATTTCTCAGTATTTAACCATCACCAAAGCGGGGAAACCAAAGCCACTCAGGACTGTTTGTGTCACCAGGTTGACCTCTAGTCGTGACTCTGCAACCACAACACCTGATGGACAATAAAGATTATTACACCTAAAACAGTTTACCAGATTTCATAACATGTAATTAATAAATCAATAAACTTGAAAATTATATAATTGCAGACAACATTACCATTGAAACTTTTAGTAACTTTTCCCCCTAATACTATGGATTATATTCTGCAAGGCTTATATGGTTGTAGTGATACATCCATTTATTGGATATTGGGACAGTTTTTTTCTTCATATCATATCCTTAAGAAAATGGTGTGATAACAGAGCCAAGAATGAGACATTTTAAAAAATTATATAGTCTTTATAAACTAATAATGAACAGCTAACTGAAAGAATTAATACCACCAAAAATCAAAAGTTACCCGAAATAATTAATACTATTGAAAAGGGTAACATTAATTTGAAAAACAAAATTGAATCCATGCCAAAGGATGCTGAGAAATTATTTGAAAGAATTCATACTGCTGAATTTGACAATCAAAATTTGTTAAAATGTTATGATAGGTTAGCAGATACAGCATCTCTCCAAGATGGCAATCTACACACTATCCAAATAATGTCCAAGGATAAGGCATTATCTTTAAAGGAAAAACTTCAGACCTTGGAATCACATGTGCAGAATGAGGACCAGAGGCTAGGTTCAATGAAATCACTAGAAATATATACAGGCCAGGAGATTCAGGCTTTACAAAGGACAGTAGTGAAAAGATTTGAAATTGTTAGAGCTGATTAGCAGGGAAAGTAGGTCAAAGGACAAGATTCAACATTGCCAGCAGCTGTCAGGGAAGACTTACCCAGGCTTTTAGTCTCCTACCCTGTAATCTACTCTGACAAAGCATCAAATTCTAACTTCCCCAAAGGATCCAAAGAAGGTAGATGGATACCTATAGGAATGAATGATCTAAAAGAAAGTAAGCAAACAATTGTAACTTATGGCTTGCGTTTCACATTTGTTAGAAGCAATTTCCAAAGGTATGATGAGACATCAAAATGCCAAATGTTTTAATTGTAACAGAATAGGACATCTGAGAAGGGCTTGTAGACAAGGAATTCCTAGGAATTATATCTCCTGTGGGAATGGCAAGATTAGGAAGACTCAGCCTTCAGGTATATGTAGAAGGTGTGGCAATGCAAACATTGGACCAATGAATACAGATCAACAAAAGACAGTCAAGGCAAACCAATAACTTTGGGAAACTCCTTGGGGGACCTCTCAAAGTCAAAAGTGGCCCAGTCATTCCCAATCACTGTGGAAGACATGTCTACCAGGAAAATTTAAATATCTAAAGCCTTCTGTAAAAAATCATACTGTTCTAGATGATGGAATAAACATGGAGGATAAATAAAAATTTCAATAGGAAACGTATATTCTGGTAGACTTCTATAAATTATCAAAGACCAAACTTAAGAATGCATATAAGTGGCATTGTAATTGTGGTTTAGTAGACATAGGTGTAAGCATGAGTATCATTACTCCAGAATCTTGGCATCCAAATTGGCCTTTTCAAGAGGCAGATATTCAATTACTAGGAATTGGAACCCCTATCTCAAGTGGAAGAAAGCATAAGATGAGTTGATGCATGGGGCCAGAAGGACAGAGAGGAAAGCTAAGGCCATATGTGGCTAATATTGCAGTGAATTTATGGGGTCATGACCTGCTACAGCAATGGAATACCAGATTAACATTCCTGCAGTCCCAGAAACTCATAATTCTGGAAAGGATTATAGGATACTATACACAAAGGTCACCAGCCTACTTGCTCTTTCTATCACCAAACACCGCTCCCTGCAAGGACTAAACCAAAGGGTACTCAAAGGAATGAGATCTGGCAGATGGATGTGTCACACTTTACATAATTTAGAAAATTAAAATATGTACACCACACCATTAATATTTATTCAAGTTTTCAGTGGGCTACTGCTTTAAGCTCAGAAAAGGCTGATTAAGTGATCACACATTTATTATAAGTTATGGCCATTATGGGTATACCTACACAAATAAAGACAGATGATGGTCCAGCATATGTCTCTAAGAAAATGAAACGATTTTTCCTTATTATAATTTAAAGTATATTACAGGCACACTACACAGTTCTACAGGTCAGGCAGTTGGTAGACAGATCAAACCAAACTGTCAAGGATATGTTAAACAAACAGAAAGGGATGGAAATACCCCCAGAAATAAATTACATAATGCTTTATTAACCTTGAATTTTCTTAAAGCTAATGAAAATGGGACAACAGCAGCAGAGAGACGTTGGATAATAGAAAAGTCTTCTGAATTAAATCAGCTAGTGTATTTCAAAGATGTGTTGACCTCATAATATAAGCCAGGAGATGTGCTACATTGGTGAAGGGGTTTTGCAAATTTTACCACAGAAGATGAAAAACTATGGATACCATCAAAATTAATAAAGATTCACTTTGAAAAGGAGAAATCTCTTGAGAAAGAGAAATGAAAGCCCATCCACAATGGTGACAGCCATACAGGTGGCAAGGAAACTATATAGGGTTGGGGCAGGGTTTTGTCCATGTCTTTACAGGAAAATACACATCTTCAAAATTCAAGAGGCCCTGGATATTTGTATGCTGACAGAAAGAAAAATAACTATTCAATAAGGATCATCAAGAAAAAGGAATATGACTTGTAAGGACAGGTGATCAAACACATACGTTTATATATATATATATATATATATATATATATATATATATATATATATATATATA
>NC_022035.1:8943004-8958383 GCF_000317375.1 Microtus ochrogaster | reverse complement strand
AGAGCTGGCTTTGGAGTTGGTCAATGGCTCTGTTCTTCTCTAAATCCAAGCATGCTGTTAAAAGAAAAATTCAAAGTTTCTGTCTCATGTCAAGAGCTGTCTGGAATGTAACAGAAAAAAGAATTTAGAAAAGTTTTACTTTTCTCCGTACCTATTTTTGTCTCTGTTATGCTTTTAATTGAAGATATATTTCTGTATATGTCTATATAAATAATATTTGTTTTACACAATGAACAATGAATTTTCTTGCAGTAATCTTTGAAGTTTCCAGAAAAAAAGGTGCGGCCTCACAACAACAACTCTACCTGGTTGATATGATGTCATGATGCTGATAGTGCTACTATTAACACCTGTTTTAGGTACCAGCTACTAAGATGGTTCCAACTTGGTTAGCTGAAATGGTATAATATTTTACAATGTTCTGGCCATAACTCTACATAAAAACTTTAGAAAAACCCTACTGAATACTCAGAGATTATTTGTAGTTATACCAGACACTAATCTTGGAACTTAATCATCATTTTACTTTCACAGAATCCTATAGAAAGAACATCACCCCATTGATAGCTGGAAGTAATTCTAGAAGACAATGTCCACTCTCCCAACAAAGTTTGTCCTCAGGGTTAGGGACATCATTTAGGGACTGATAATAATTAATTGGTATAGTGCTAGGGGTTAGGGAAAAATTATGCAGGATTGAGGATCTCTTTAAAAAAAAGAGGAAATTGGATGGGATAATAGATTAGTGTGACCTTACTCACACTAATAATAATTAGTGATAGAGTGAATACTTGTGAGCTATTATTTATAGGCAATTTACATTGGTATAGATTCTTGTATATTGATACAAACTTAAATTATGTTAAATATGTTCCTACTTTTGTCTACAATATTTGTATATCTAGGCAAAATTATTTTGCCATATTGTAAGCATGCATGCTTCTACCTCTGCTTAAGATATTTTGTATATTGATAAACTTTTAGGATATATTTAGCATATTGCAATGTACATTTCTACCTCTGATTAACATAATTATACATTGTTTACATTTTGTTATCATTGTCTTCATTTGTTGCACAGTTGTTTAAAGATTGTTTAATATTCTAGTGTGAAGTCTTATTCTTTAAAGTTATATAGGTATTAAGAATTATAGGCCAATAGTCATCCATGTTTGTCATAGTTATAGTTAGACTAATCAGGTTCTTTAGATACATAGAAATTGTATTCTGCATAAATAGATAATCTTCAACCACTTCAAATAGCTGTAAAATAAGGCGTTTAACTTAGGGTCTGTTGAAGTGAGACACGATTGCTCCTGGCAGCATGGATCTATTTCCAAGAGAATGTTGAGCACCAAAGACACTCAAGTTGGAGCTTTTTTTTTTTTTTTTTTTTTGGAAAAACTGTTTTTTGGGCAAGGAACTGCCCATGCATCGACCACTGACAAAATGCATGATATCCAGACATGACAAGCAGAATACAAGAAAAAAGACTTGCCAAGAAAAGGTAAGATACTTTTGAAAATTTCCTGCCTCTGGAAATGGTCTGTCAGTTACTATAGACCTTAGCCAAAGTTGGTTGTTCCAATGTTACAAATGAGACTCTAGGTTATTGCCCAGGTAGCCAGTTGTCTCTGTCATTTGTTGCACATTTTGGAAGTTGTTTGATTGCCCTTTCTGCTTACTCAAGTAATATTATGTCCCTTCTCAGGTATTTGTTGGGGTTGAAGACTAGATAGTTGTAGTTACTTTCCTCTCATGACTTGGCCAAGTTATTTATTATACAAGACTTAAACTCATTAAGATAGGGTAATTATTGAAACATTTATTAAATTTTTCTTGCTTAATATTTTTTATACTGGTTGTTATTTTAGTTTTTATACCTGATATTTGTACTTATAACTTTGTATTAGGTTTAGAACTTTCTTATTTAAACAAAAGGGGGAGGTGCTATAGGAATTCCTACCAACAGTAGCCTTTAGGTTACCCGCCCACTTGGGTGTGGCCTCTCATACTGTATATGCCAATGTAAAGCACGCATTTCGCCTTTTTCCCAGCTGCTGGATCTGGTTGTTGTTCCCCGTTCAAACAGAGGATTGTGATTTGTGAATCCACCCCTAAATATATAACCCTCTATTATACTCAATTCTGAGCTAGAGTGGAATTTCTTTTAAGCATCCTTCTTCAGAAATTGGCGTGTACTTCTCACAAGAAAATGATTAAAAATATATGTGATCTACATGCTTAAAGTCTTTATCACTTTATCAACTTCCTGTCATATTTATAGCCAATTGGAAACTCATTTTATTTTCACAAAGACTCTATACAATCTGTACTCAGCCTCCCTCTGACTTTATTTTATCCTTAAAATACTCTATGCATTCAGTCATATTGATGTACATAATTGGATATTAGAAGATTTTTAAAGGTTATGATTAAATATGCCAGTAAAAAAAACAGAATTATATCTGTCAAATGAGAAACAGATTTCACTTTTACAGATGAATGTTTTCATAACAACAAAAATGGTCTCCTTTGACATCTATATCAATTCAATGAGGTGTCTTCTCCAGATCTCCTTTAATTACCAGTTCAAATGACTCACTTTTGCTAGTATAAGTAAAATGGTTTCCTCCTCTCTGGCATTCTCTCATATAGCATCATTACTGAGCATCTGTTACCTGTTACATCATTCCCAGAAAACTATACATTTAGGATATAAATACAAGCCGGAGGAAAAGGACCTCTACAGTCATCAAGTTTTTATTCTATTTAAAAGTAAAGGAGATAAAAAAAAATAAAAACAAAACAAACCTGCCTCAACTTGATATGCCAGGCTTTGCTGACTCCTTTTGGGAAGCCTTGCCCTTTCTGAAGATTGGATGGGAGGATATAGAAAAGAGGTGGTGGAGGAAAGGGAGAAAAGGATCGATGGGAAACTGTGGTTGGTATGTAAAATAAATTAAAAAAAAACAAGCACACAAACAAGCAGAATCAATGAAAGTGCATGTGTAGTAGATGTTGTGGATACTACAAAAGGCCATCCAGTAAGTTACTGCAATGGGAGGCAGAAAGATAGCACTATGGTTTAACCTGAAACCCCAAAGCTTGAGAAAGAGAAGTAATGGAAAGGGTTTGGGCAGAGAGGACTAGCACAAGAAACATAAGATAAAAAGAATGTGTGCAAGCCGGGCGGTGGTGGCGCACGCCTTTAATCCCAGCACTCGGGAGGCAGAGGCAGGCGGATCTCTGTGAGTTCGAGACCAGCCTGGTCTACAAAAGCTAGTTCCAGGACAAGCTCCAAAACCACAGAGAAACCCTGTCTCGAAAAACAAAAAAAAAAAAAAGAATGTGTGCTTGCTTAGAACACCCAAAGTACGTCAATATGGCTGAACCACATAGCAATCACCAGGAGTAAAATAAAGTTAAAGGGAAGCTGAGTGCAGGTTTCAAGAATTAAATAAATTTTAACCTTATAAATGTGACAGAAAGTTGATAAAGATTTTAAGTTCTCTCTCTCTCTCTCTCTCTCTCTCACACACACACACACACACACACACATACATACACACACACACATGTCTTTTAAATAGTTTGTTTTGGTATGTGTAAGTATCACAGTATATATGTAAAGGCCAGATAACAACTTGAGGGAATTGGCTTTCCATCACCCTGTGGGTCCTGGAATAAAAGAAAGACCTTCAGACTTCGTAGTAAGCAACATAAACTGCTAAGCAATCTTGCCAGTCACTAATATATGTTTATAAAAGATTATTTTGTCTGTTGAGGCCTTGATCAAATAATCACAACAGAACAAAACTTTTACTTAGGTCAAATGTATGCAAATTTATACTGCTAATACTCAGCACAACTAGCTATCCCAACAGTATAAACTATTTGAAGATTTATCACCCACAATTTTAATAAACGTGAGACTTCATAAAGTTTTATTCTGTAATTCTCTTCAAAAGCTCTATTTCTAACTGTCTACACTCAATACATCGTGATGCAACAACTTCTCTACCAAGTTCTTTTTAAACTGTCTAAGGTAAAGGACCATTTTTTACTTTTTATTTAGTTAATTTTTGATTAATGTTTTCATACAATACAAATTAATAGAAAAACTAGTTTTAAACAATAGATGTAGTCCTAATTTGTTAGTTTTTAAAATAATGATAGTAAAATAAAATTATATTAAAATACTTAAAATTAAGAGAAACATACAGAAGGGTGACATATTAAATCATAAAACAGTATAAGCTGTTTGCTAATTATGTGCACAGGTAATTAACATAGCTATTTTCTAAGTATTTGCATCTTGTACCACTTCACAACTTTAGATAAAGAGTATGAAGAGAAATAGTAATTTACTATATTAATTACCTGTTTACTTTCTTTGTTTGTCTTGGCCTTTGAGTTAGGGTCTCCCTCTATATAGAACTTTAGCCTAGAACGTTCTGTGTAGACAAAGCTAGCCTGGAACTCCTTGCAAGTCTCCTGCATGTTGGGATACAGATATGCATCATCATTTCCAATCAGGTCAAATGCATGGATGTTCACATACTTTGAACAAACACAGATACATAGCTCAAATTTTTAGTACAATAAATTAATTTGTTTCTTGCACATTAAATGACCTAACCAAAGTAGAATTGGTAATATGCTACATGTAAAAGATTATGTGTTTCTTAATGGTCTCTGTTTTACCTTATAATATTCTAGATAGAGCCGTTGGTGGGAACAACGGAAAGACTTTAAAACAATTTTAAAAACAGGTTTTTAGCTTTTCCTTACCATATGAAATGACGCCAGTTAAGTTTTCATGATTCATCTTTAGTCCTTCATCATAACCACTTCTAATAATTAAGTTTAGAATAGTATTACTAAAACTCAAACTGGTCTTCTTTGCTTCTTGAGTATAGGATACACATACAAATACATGAAAGGAATCTGCTGATCATGATCTAGGATGTTGTCTTAAGACCTAAGCAACTTATAAAAGAACGTATTTAGTTTGGGGATCATGACTTCCAAAGGCTAGAGTCTCTGACAATCATGGCAGGGAGCAGGGAAGCAGGCAGGTAGGCATGGTTCTGGAGCAGTAGCTGGGAGCTTACAGTTGATCCACAAACATGAGGTAGAGAGAGCTAACTGGTGGTGGCATAGGCTTTTGAAGCCTCAATGACTATTTGCAGGGACACATCTCCTCCCACAAGACCAAGCCTCTCAATTCTTCTCAAACAGTTATACCAACTAGGTCTCAAGCATTCAAATATATGAATCTAAGGGGGTCATTCTGAGCCAAACCACCACAGATGCTAAGAACAATGCTGAATTGGAGAAAATGCTTGAAAACCCTTATTTCTGTTAGGGCTCCTTTCTCATAACAGAACAATGGCCGTATATTCTTATATCTACACTAGTATGTGAAAAATAAGTTTGAGTACTGTTCTATACTGCACTTTCTATGAATGAAATAAGCGTGCAGATTTTCAAAAATGTTAATTTACTGTAAAGGTTTGTTTCCTTCTCATCACTATAGACTCAGATACTAGAAGTAGCAACATAAGAGAAGAGGAAAAGGAGTTTGTGGAAATTTTTGTCTCTGCTACATGGATATATCCAATAGGCAAGATTTGGTCTAACTCTGGATTTTCTACTGCATTTCTTTACTTGTAAACACTCTCTTAGTCATACCTATCAAGCAAACAGATGAATTACAGTAATTTTCTGAGTAATTATCTATTAGAATAGTTTTTTAAAAGAACATCATTTAATACAATCTAATAATTTGCCTCTTATTAAATCAAGTGACTACTGATACAGGGAATTAAACACAGTGGTAGGCTGGAGCTGCTTTCTACTGGTCTGAGTGGGTTAACTATGTTTATCGCACCTCACTTTCCATTTAATGATAAGAGGTAGGCAGTTTAAATCAGTTTTTTGTGAAGTATTATTGCTATGAAAATCAGAAAACATTACTAGTCGTAGGGAGTTATAAATATTCATTAGTATATCACTAATTGTAATTATTTTTAATTTTAGAAATTATTGGAATAAGAGAAATGAAAAGAATGGGGTTATTAAATGTGAAATTATTTTAGGTGTTGTTCCCTAATACACCAGAGTCACATCACAGTGCTTTAGCTCAAAGAACAAGAAAACAAGAAAAGCATCCTCTTAACTATGCTACCCAGAGAGACTAAGGAACAAGGATGGTTCTGGGGGAAGGGTTCACTCGTCGCCCATCTCCCTGGGAAAGAGAAATAAGAGAAATTTTGTTTAAAAAAAAAAAAAAGGACTATTGGAAAGGCAGGGTGCATTTCAAGGTCAGATAGAAACCTAGTGCAAGAAAATCTGCCAGAAGTCTACAAAGATGACGTCAGCTAAGACTTTTAGCGATAGAGGATGTGTAGATTGAACTGACCATCTCCTGGGACCAGGCAAGTCTTCAAGTGAAGGGATTTAAACACCAACCAAGTCACATAACCTTCCACCTATACAGTCTGTTCTGCCTATGGGATACGCTGTGGTAAGGGGAGTCTAGAGGTTGGGGGAGTGGCCCGCTAATGACTACTCTAGCCTAAAATCCATGTCAGGAGAGTAAACCCACCCCTGACACTGCCTGGGGCACCAGGACCCACAGGTTAGAGGCCTCAGAGATCTAAGATAGAACCAAACACTACTAAAGGAAAAAAAATGTCAATGTAATGATGCCTAACATAGATTGGTACCTAACCCAATTATTATCAGAGAGGCTTCATCCAGCAACTGCTAGAAACAGATGCAGAGACCCACAACCAAATTAGGTGGAACTCAAGAAATCCTACAAAATCCTACATAATAGGGGGAGAAAGGATTGTAGGAGCCAGAGAAGTTAGGGACAACACACACACACACACACACACACACACACACACACACACACACACACACACAAAAGCACTAACAGAATCAATTAACCTGGCTCATAGGGGCTCTCAGAGACTGAACTGACAACCAGGTAACCTTCATTGGACTGACCTAGCGACTCTGCATATATGTTATAGTTGCAAAGCTTTGTCCTCTTCTTGGACTCCTAACAGTGGGAACAGAGGCTGTCTCTGATTCTTTTGATGACTTTCGGAACCGTACTCCTCTTACTGGGTGGCCTTGACCAGCCTTAATATATGGTGAGGTTCTTAGTCTTACGGCAACTTGATATATCTTGTTTTCTTAATATCCGTGGGAGACCTGCCCTTTCCTGAACAGAAATGGAGTAGGAGTGGATTGGGAGGTGGAAACAGAGGGGATGCAGGAAAGAAGGAGAGACTAATGGGAGGAAGAAGAGGGACAAGGAACTGTTGCCAGCACGTAAAATTAATTAATTACTTATAAAAAATAAAAACATCCTTTTATATTAGATTAAATAATCAGTTGAGTATGACTTTCTGTCATTCTTACTGTTTATCTATAAAAGCATATATATCTATAAGCATATATATATTTATATATACACATCAAAACACAAGTAGTAATAGAGGGATGTAAATGACAATGCACATACTTATTTATGTATATAAGTTCCTTTTCAAATGTGACAATAGTTATCTTTTATATTTGCCAGCATGGACTATCAAAATTCTATTTACATAATATAAATATTAAGACAAAAGCTAGTGATAGTTGTAAAGGTAGCATAATAGACAGAAGTCAATGTTCTAGTTGAAAGAGAGATTAGAGATGGCTCAGTGGTTAAGAGCATTGCCTGCTCTTCCAAAGGTCCTGAGTTCAATTCCCAGCCACCACATGGTGGCTCACAACCATCTGTAAAGAGGTCTGGCGCCCTCTTCTGGCCTTCAGGCATACAGACAGAATATTGTATACATAATAAATAAATAAATAAATAAATAATTTAAAAAAAAAAAAGAGAGATTAGAAGTAAATTTCATGTCTTGCCTTTATAGCAAAATAGCCAAACACACTAAAAGATTAAGACATTACTGAGAAATAGTAATTAATTATTAAGGAAAACAAAGAGAACAGATAAAGTTATCTAATGAATGTCTAGTTAAGCCATATACAAGTGAAACAAAGGGAGCATTTTAGAGAATTGTCACTCATGTGTGATCCTCGTTTGAACACACACATGTCTATGACCATCGAGAAAGCGAGCACCTCCTAAGATTATCCATCAAAGCATCCTAATTCAGTGTGTGTCAAACTGGGCGGTAACCCAGCTGTCGATCCTAGAGATTTCACACATCACTCCTATCTATTTTCTTCAGTCATTTATTCCCCCCAATTAAGCAAATGTGAAGTATAAATCAAATTGGAGATAAGATTTTTCACAAACATTAGTAGATGTTGTTTTCAAATACTATGAAAATATTTATTGCAAACAATATGATTGTGTTAACCTCATCAATGTTTTGTATCATATGAATTCAAAATAAATTGCAAAAATTGATGTATTTTTCTTCAATAGTCATTTTTATAATATTTAAATTTAAACTGAAAAAAATATGAGGTCTTAAGGAAAGAAAAATAATTTGACGATGGTGAGTAACAGGATTAGATTAGGCGTACCTTGCTGTACAAGACTAAAAGAACTTCATTTATCACTAAGAAATCATATTATGTGATGGTCAGTTTTAATTCTCAACTCTGTGAGATCAAGAATCACTTGGGGGATGAGCTCTGAACTGGCCTGTAGAGAATTAGCTTCGTTAGACTGAGTTAGGAAGATTTCCCCACTGTGGGTGGCACTGTCTCCCGGTTAGGTTCCTACACTATATAAACAGGAGAAGGTGAGCTGAACTCAAGCTTGCATTGTGCTTTGCTTCCTGAGTTTCAATACAGTGTGATCAGCTGCCTCAAGCTTCTGATGTCAATGCTTCCTTGCCATGATGGACTATAACCTCAGGTTAAGAGCCAGAATAAACATTTCTACCACCATCGGTTTGGTTTGGTTTGTGAAGAATGCCACATTTTCATTAATTATTTGAGAATTTCATGTGTGCACCATATGTTTGGGTCACATTCACTCCCCCTCCTCCCCAGACTCCTCCACGACTCATTCAGACCCCTAAAAAATGCCTCTCCTGACTTCACATCTTTTTCTTCCTTTTCATAACCCATAATATACACTTGCTGCTGTCTGTGCAATCCTGGAGTGAAACCAAGCCCTAGAGAATTTCAACCTAACAGTGACTATACCTTTAAACAAAAGTGACTGTCCCTCTCCCAGAATTTGTCAGCTATCGACGGCTCTTCAGTTTCGGGTGGAGGCTTGTGACCCCATCCCCACTCCACAGTAGGATGATGCTAACTGGCTTTTGACAGGTCTTGCGAAGTCAGCCACGGCTGCTGTGAAGTAGCAAGTGCAATAGTTCTGCAATGCCCAGAAGACACTGCGCCAACCCAGTTCTCCCTGATGTCTACCTCTTACATCCTTTATACTTCCTCCTTTGGGAATGTCTCTGAGTCTTGGAGTCAGAATTTGGTATAGATGTGTTATTTGAGGTTGAATACTCTATGCTTGTTCTTTGTACTTTAACTTTTCTGCTAGCCATTATCCATTACACCAAGTAACTTCTCTGATGAGGGTTTTAAACCTATGAGTAAAGAGATATGAATTTAGAAGGCAGTGTTGTTCTTTATAAATTTAGCAAAATAATAGTAACAGATTCACCCTCGGAGCCTAAGATACCCTCAGCCATTGGGTCTTGGCCAGAATATCCATACCCGGCATGCATTTCCTCTTGCAGAGCAGGCTTTGTTTCCAAACAAAAAGTGCTTTATTATACATGTAGCATTCATGTTACTAGTGCACCGGTCCTCATGTCTTGTCAGATCAGTAGTTTCTGTAGTTTACAGCATTCACTTGCGCATGAGACAGTTGGTGACTCTTTCCCCACAGCATCCTACATGTGCCTTCCATGAAAGCTAGACATCATAAAAGAAGCCCCCAAATCAATTCCAACTTTGTTTTTCCATGCCTCACCCCCAAAAGTGATATGTTTAGCAGTAGGTTCTTAGCACCAGGGTCTGCTGAGCAGCTAAGAGCAATGGCAATTACCTATATTATTTTGGGCTCTCTGGGACACACCTATCTGACAGCTATGGGTAAGGGATCCTATAGCCGGCACTGGGCTTGATATTTGCCAGTCTATCACTTCTGAAAGGAAAATATCCCATGTGTCAGGTAACTATTTTATATAAATTTATGCATATGTACATATATGTAAATATTTGGGAGTATTATAAAGTAGTGTATTTCCATATTCCCTCAAACATCCGTATTGTTATCACTTCTCTCACCTCCCCAGCCCTAGCCTCCCCCATCTCTCTCTGCACTTAAATCTCCCTTTCCATTATTATTCATTTCCTCGTCAGAAGTTGCTTTTTATCAAGGTATATTATCACAACATCAGGAAAAGAAGCTAAGACACTACTTAAAATAATGAAACAGAGAATCAAGAATATAAATCCTTCTCATTTTGTAAAGGGTCTCTTATATCAAAGAATATTTTTCTAGTAACCAGAAAGCAAAAGTTCTCTGTTCAAATTATAAGAAGGGATAGCATCTCTATTCTCAGGTTGTTTTTTCTTTCTTTCTTTCTTTTATTATTAAGGGAAAGGAAGGGAAGCTATATCATAATGATCCACACTAGCTTCGTATTGTTATTCTTTTCTGAAGCAAGCTGTAGATTACCTGATACCTGCAACCCTTAATCATTGTCAGCTACAACTTAGGAAGCAAAGGTTCCTATTTGCTGTAGATATCTACCTTATAAAATTTTTAATTTTCCAGATTTAATAAGACTTAGGTCAATACAAACTCCAGCTATAGTCATTTATTAGCTACCAAAATATATTTCTTAAAATTACAATATAAAGAAAATGGCATAATTCCAGTCAGTATAAAAACAGAAAAGAAGGCATGAAGGCATGATATCCCCTGTCCCTGGTATATCCATTACTGATTCACAAATCTTCAAAATTAATGACAAATATGACATTATAGTTGGGATCCCTAAAAAAACAACATATAGTCAGTTGCTCTTAGGCAGTTTTCAAAGTTTCTTTTTTTTTTCTTTTTTGGTGATTCTGTAAGAGCTTTTATAAATAGTCAGAGCTCCTACAGATAATTATAATTTACACGTGTGTTATAATTTATAAAGCTTTCAAATGTAATTATGTGAGATTCTGAATTTCCAACTTTAATTTTAACTTTTAAACTTCATTGAAAGTAACATGCCTAGAACAATGCTTATATGAATTAAATTCTACACCGAAGAGCAGGGCTTTTCTCTGGGCATGTATAGTAAGTCCCTGCACACTATGCATTCCTTTGAACCAGCAGGCACAATAGTGAGGAGCGAAGAGTTCAGATTTCTGTAAATTCATAATTGTCAGCCCAATATGTTGCTTTCTATTATATGAAGTTGGCAATTTCAAAAACATAAAAAAAATTAGAACTTTCATTGCTTCCCACATGAAAGTTCAGCAGTCTTAAGAATTCTTCCAGCCGCTCTGTCTTCCGTAAAGCTGAGCACAGCTTTGCTTTTCCTTGTTAGAGTGAAAAAGAATTCATCCAAGCAGTTTCCTTTCTGCACTAGGAAAGGTAAATAATTCAAGTGAGCTATTCCTTTCCTGTGTCAATCTAATCAAAGAGCATCCTCTAAATCTTTGCAGCTATGTTTTATTTTATTTTCCACTTTCATGCATGTGCCTAGGTGGTATGTGTAGGTTTGTTTGTTTGTTTTGTAGGGAGGCATAGGTGTGTTCAAGGGTGAATACCTGTGAGAGAACATGTGGAGATCTGGTGTCGGAGGGTCTTCTGTCTATGTGTTGCTTTCATTGGTTGAAGAAAGAGACTGCCTTGGCCTTTTGATAGGGCAGCACTTAGGTAGGCGGGGTAGACAGAACTGAATGCTGGGAAGAAGAAGAGTGAGAGAGCTGCCATGGAGCCTCCAGGTCAGACATGCTGAATCTTCCCCAGTCAGCCATGACCTCGTGGTGAACACAGATCATTAGAAATGGGTTGAATCAAGATGTGAGAGTTAGCCAATAAGAGGCTAGATATAATGGGCCAGGCAGTGATTAATACAATTTCTGTGTGGTTATTTCTGGGGTTAAGCTAGCCCGGTGGCCCGGAAGAACAAGCAGTCCGCACGCTGCTGTTACAGAGATCTGAAATTGATGTGTGGACTCATCCTCTCTTGTTCTTAAGCTTTTATTCAGTGAGATGGGGCTTTTTAAACCCAGGACTCCTGGTAGAGCTAGTGAGTCTTGCTAATCAGCTTGTCCTGGGGAATCTAATCTCTGACGTCTGAAGCTGGAATTACAGGGCACCGATCATGCCCACCTAGTATTCACGTGGGTTCTGGGAATTTGAACTCTTGGCTTCCACACTTGCATGGCAGGTGCTTAATGAGGAGGCCATCTTCCCAGCCTATTTTTGCAGGTATAATTTTGTCATTATTATTATTATGTGTCCTTTATGCATTATACTGTTATGATTCAAGGCCATCTCTAAGGTCAGTTTTGCCTGGTAAGTGACAACGGTTACATATGTATAGGCCAGCCACAAAGAATTTATCAAAACATCTACTCAAGATCTAATTGACTGCATTATGTCTAACAATAACTGAAAGAGCAAACATGTACAAACTAATATTTTTATAATAAGTATTTTAGTACTTACTGAATAAAGCAAAGTAACACCAGGTTTCTTTAAGGTCATGTCCAAGTTAATTGCTTGCCCCTGGTAATCAATCTACCAGTGGTTAACTTGCCCCAGACTCTACACTCATGCAAATATAGACAACACTAACTAAACTCAGTGGGTTTGAAAAAGAGGATATGAAAGTTAGACGAGAAATGTATTTGGGGAGGCACCAAGAGGAGCTTGAGGGAGAGAGAACGGATGGCTACACTCAAGATATATTGTCTACATGCATGAAATTTTAAAGAATAAAATAAAATAAAAATAAATTTAAGACATCTTTTGTTCAGCAAAAAAAAAATTGTCTTATACTTGGGAGGTATTTCAGTTGTTAAAATGCTTGGACTGCAAGCATGAAGACCACAGGGCCACATGAAGACCTAGGTAGGATGGTGTATGCTTTTTATCCCAGTATTAGGGAAGCAGAAATAGAAGGTTCCATAGGTATCGCTACCCCCAGCTAGTCTAGCTTATTTAATGAAGTCCTTTGGAGAGCCTGCTTTAAATGAAGAAGACTGTGCTCCTGTGTGTGACATATGAGATTATCCTAAGGATTCCACATACATGCACACTCAGTGTCATATACCAGCTTCCTCCAAGGTTGATCCTTTCAGTCCTACAGAAATGTTCATTAAGCCTTAGAATATTCTAAAAGGAGGTAAAATATTCCATCCTATAGAAACATGCTTTAAGACTCAGGAAGTAAACAACATAGAATACAAATGAAGTCCCTGAAACTGAGCAGATTCACTACAAGGACTAATAAGAGAAATACTCAGACCACCTAAGCTTCCTGGAAGATACAAATCAGCGAAGCTGCCTGGAAAAGAAAGTCATCGACCTGCTAAGCTCCTAAAAATGGTATGCTGAGGTCGAGGTCCAGAGTTTCAGTTTTCACAAACTGTCATCAATTTTAGGATGGACTTTTGGTGATGCAGCTGTCTTTCTGTTAATCCAACTCCTATAAGCAACCTCTCACCTATATGCTGTAAGTAACCCAAATAAATTCATTGGTTCATCATATTGAACTTTAGTGATATTCTTATTTTTCCATGGGGTAAGTGTTAGAGAGGTTCACATCTTCCCAAGAATAATGTCACTCACACAACACCTCCACCATGAACATATATATATATATATATATATACACTTGTACATGCAAATTTATATGTATGTCTTCCTTTGCAAAGAGGCAATGCATACATCTAGATAAAAGTTCAGATAACAAAACAAACACAGAATATAAAGTCAATATCATCCTATAGTATTGTCTTATTTAGAGTTATTATTGCTGAGATGAAACACCAAGATTAAAAGCAATGAGGGGAGGACAGGATTTATTTGGTTTACACTTCCACATCACTGCTTACCATTGAAGGAACTCAAACAGGACATGAACCTGGAAGCAAGAGCTGATACAAAGGCCATGGATGCATGCAACTTACTGGCTTGCTCCCCATGGCTTGTTCAGCCTGGTTTCTTATAGAACCCAAGACCAACTAACCAAGGGTGTCCCTACCCTTAGTGGTCTGAGCCTTCCCTCATGAATCACAAATTAAGAAAATGTACTATATGTTTACCTACAGACTGATGTCATGAAGGCATTTTCTTTTGGTGAGGGGAGGGTTAGAGAGAAGGGGGCAGTGTTGAGACAGAGTTTCTCTGTGTAACTTCCCTGGCTGTCCTGGAACTCACACTGTAAATCAGACTGCTCTCAAACTCACTCACAGAGATCTACCTGCCTCTGTCTCCCAAGTGCTGGAATTAAAAGCATGTACCACCACTGTGCAGCTGCAAAGTGGCAATTTTTGGATTACTAGTTTATGACCACCCATTTGTCCTTTAAATATATTTAAGATATGTTCATTAAGTATAATTATGCATAAAAACAAAGGCACATTCCCTAATTTGAATGTCATTAGACTTGGTTTCAAGAGACTATCATTCTAATTGGTTCTCAAGTTCTAAACATACACCATACTTTCTCCCAGAGCCTAGTCCTAGAGAAGCCTGGACCTCATCCCTTACCTTTCACTACCAGTACTGTCAGAGTTCAATTTAAGCATTTATATTTGGAACAAGTTTCTAGGCAACCATAGTAAAGCTAGCCAGCCGAGCACTTGTGAAAACCACAGATCTTTATGAAGTGTTCTAAGTAGCATTTCAGAATTGACCTTCTTAAGATAGTCGTTACAACTTGAGCTTAATGGGTACTTAACACTGTGTACTTGGTGGGTTTCAGAAAATGCTTTTGCTTGTTTTTTTCTAAAACTGAGACTAAAAAAATGCATTATGAATTTTTTAAGTTATTTGTTATATTTTCCTCCTCATTTACCAGTTCAGAACAGTCTTAAACTTGCTCTCAGAGGGCAGCGGTGCAGAAAGTACACTTGGGTTATGGAAGCTTTCTGCTAAGAAGTTTGTTTTCAATTCATTTTGATTTTATTTGGTATTATGTTTGCTACAAATAACCACAGTCATCCTGGCAAAAGTAATATCATATAGTACAGTATACTTAATTGAACATCAATGTAATTATTCATTTCAGATTAAGCATTATTTTGATACTAGTAGACAAGGATGTTTATAATAAAGGATGAGTCAATATCGTTTTGGTTTCAGAATATTAATAAATTCATATTCTTAAGATCTTTAATTTTTTTTTTG
>NC_022035.1:8913385-8942904 GCF_000317375.1 Microtus ochrogaster | reverse complement strand
GGTCTCGAACTCACAGAGATCCGCCTGCCTCTGCCTCCCGAGTGCTGGGATTAAAGGCGTGCGCCACCATCGCCCGGCAAGATCTTTAATTTTTTAAAAGTAAACGGGTATGGGTATGTGCCAATGGCATGTTTGATTGAATAAGGTCATATGCATACCAATAGCATATGCGCAGATGTCAGAGAACAACACTGCTGTCATCGCCATCCATCTTGCTTGAGGCCAGGCCTCTAGTTATTTGCTACTATACATATCGTACTAGCTACCCTGCAAGCTTCCAAATATTCCCCTGCCTTCACCTCCAGGGTTGTAGTACAGGGACTACAGTGCAGACAGCTCTACCCATTCAGCTATACATGGGCTTTATGGGTCTGAACTTAAGTCTTCAAGCTTGTGTGACATCTGTTACTTTTCTAACCCCACCAAAAGACATCATGATTAAGACAACGTATGGAAGAAAGAATTAAATTTGGAATTCATAGATTCATGATCATCATGGTGGTGAATGTGGCAGTTAGGCATGGCACAGTAGCTGTACCTGTGGGCTCACATCTTGACCCACAAGGCAAAGATAGCTAACTGGGTTGGCTTGGGCTTTGGAAACAACAAAGCTAGCCTTCTATAACACACATTTTTGACAAGGCCACACCTAATCCCCTTCTCCCCACCACCAAGCCTCCAACCCTGCCCCCTCCCTCCCAAAAAAATATCAACCTGGGACTAAGTATTCAAATTTCTGAGCCTAATAGAACCATTCTCCCAGGTCTAAGTTTGATGTGATTAACTTAACTCTATATTATTAACTTAAGTAACTTGTATCTTCTGTTTTTTTACATCTATAACATATAGCCAATTTAATTGATGAAATAAAGTGAGATATTAAAGGCTTTCCAAGAAACACATAAGCTTTACCAAATTTTAAAGTCTAGTTAAAGAAATGAGTAGGCCCTCCTCCTCCCGTTAGAAGGGGAGCGGGGAGAAGAACTTGAGGGAGTGGGATAGTCAAGATGGGAGAAGAACAGAGACAGAGAGGAAGGAAGAAATATTTTGATTGAGGGAGCCATTATGGGGCTAACAAAAAAACCCGGCGCTAGAAAAATTCCCAGGAATCCACAAGGATGACCCAGCTAAGACCCTAAGCAATCATGGAGAGGGTGCCCAAACTGGCCTTGTTCTGTAGTCAGATTGATGAATATCTTTTTTTTTCCAGTTTTCAATCAAGCTTTTAATGAAAAGATCATGAATGATGAATATATTAAATGTCACCATAGAACCTTATCCAGCAACTGATGGAAGCAGAGGCAGAGAGTCACAGGGAGCACTTGACTGAGCTCCCAAAGTCAAGTCAAAGAGTGGGAGGAGTGAGAATATGAGCAAAAAGGTCAAGACCATGATGGGGACACCCACTAAAAGAGCTTACTTGAGCTAATGGGAGCTCACCAACTCTGTTTGGACCTGGAAGGGACCAGCATAGGACCAAACTAGGCCCTCTGAATGTGGCTGACAGTGGTATGACTGAGGCAGACTGCAGGGTCACTGGCACTGGGATTGTTATCCCTACTGCTTGTAATGGCTTTTTGAAACCCATTCTCTTTGGAGGGTTGCTCTGCCTAGATATAGTAGGGAGGGCCTTAGTCCTTCCTCAAAGCAATGTGCCTTATCCTCTCTGAGGAGTGGATAGGAGGTGGAATGGGGGAAAGTGGGAAAAACAGAAAAAAGGGAGGGAGTGGGAACTGGGATTGGTATATAAAATGAAAAGAAATAGTTTTTAATAAAATAATTAATTAAACAAAGTTAAAAAAAGAAATGAGTGGGCCAAGAAAAAAAGGAATTAATTTTCCTCTATCAATCTATTATAGTAGTCACATGACTCCCTCTGGTGGCAAATGTAGCATTAATACTAATTTATTTCTAGAGAACTGTGGGTATGTATACTATTAATGTAAAGCTAATGATTTTTCTTTTTTTGTAGGAAATTCTCTTTTCTTTCCTCATGATACAATCCAATGTGACCACTGAAAGCTGTCAAAATTATCAACTAAGTCAATACAGGAATAAATTAAATTTCTTTGTCAAAAATAATTATGGAATCCATCAAATTATTTACACTGCCCTTTAACAGTCAAACAAGCATTAAAGCAATTAGCTAGAGAAAATAATGCACCCAAACCCAATCTCAAACCATTTTGACAAAGCCCATTTACTATCAAATATGATGTTGACTAATGCTTGTGTCAGCATTCAGAAAATGTCCTGAAGGTTTAATACACACAAGTCACTCTGAGAATAATGGAAATTCTACCTCTGCCACCTAGTGGAGGAGTAACCCAAGTCAGGTTACCTAAATTCTGTGAAGAGTAATTATTTTATCCAAAAAGCAAAATATCACCCTTGAAAACAATTGAAGACAATTTAAAACCTAACAGTGTGTTAATAAAAGTGTTTTCTACTGTTGTGCATTTTGTTCCTAATTAACAATTTGAATAAAAGAGAATGGCAAAGTTGATTCTACCATTCTTGCCCCAGTGAAAGGCTGGCTCAACTTACTCAGGGTTTAAGGTCACATCAGTCTTTTCAGGCTGGGGTTCTAAGACAGTTTCTGTCAACACAGGCCTCTGACCCACCCTATAGAACTAAGTCTCCAATTCTACATACAAGAAAATTAGACTTATCCTTATGGACCCTAGTGCCAGGCCAGGAAAACACTGATCCTTCATCTGGGTCAACTTTAACAAGATGCAAGTTTCAGGTTTATCCAGATAAACTCAAGACTCCAACTGTCATTGTAAACTTTAGGCTGCATGTCAACCTACTTCAAGTCTCTACCTGAAAGCCTACCTATCAACCTTACAAGATAACCTGTTTAAAACCTCTACATGGTAAGACAGAACAAAGTCAGCCTCTGAAAATTCAAATTGGTACACACTTTTTCAAATTTTTAGATACAAAGGTGTGGTTGAAATAATCATTAATTATAAGAAAAATAAAAGCACAAAATAAAACTTCAATAACAGACTGCAAAGAAATAGAAATTTATAAACTTTCAGAAAAAGAATTCAAATAATTGTCAACAAGAAGCTTAGTGGTTTACAAGAGAACACAGATCCAAAAAAAATGATATAATAGAGAAAACAATATCAAACGAAATTAGAAAATTAAAAAGAATGTAGAAGTATTAAAATTTTAGAACTGAAAACACAGTGATTAAAATAATATATACTGTGATGGGTTTAAACAACAAACTCAAAAAGGCAGAAGAAAAAAAAATCAGTCAACTCAAAGGCAAGTTCTTTCAAATTTCCCAATCAAAGGAAAAGGAAAAAAACTATGAAAAGGCCTACAGGATATGTGTGGCTTCATCAAACTAAACAGTATATACATCATGAGTGTCCAAAAAGGAGCAGAGAAAAAGAAACGAACATAAAGTTTACTTAAAGAAATATTGACAGAAAGCATATCAAACTGTGAAAAAGAAATGAGCATGCAGATGCAGGAAGTATAACAAAACCATAATCAGAAAATGTGAATAGATCATCACTTCACATATTAAAACTAACATGTTTAAAGTTAAAGAGGAAGGATTTTGGAAGCAGAAAGGTAAACAATACTTAAAATCTACAAAGGAACCTCCATAAGCCTACCAGTGGATGTCTCAGCAAAACATCAGAGGAGAAAGCAGAGCCAACGTGCTGAAAGGGAAAAAATGGGGGAGAGAAGGAACCACCATGCTAATCCAGAATTAGCAAGATTGCTTTCATAAATGAAAAGGATTTCCAGACAAACAAAACTTAAAGGAGACCATTGGTAATAACCTGACATTTACAAAATGAAAGAACACCAGAAAACAGTATGAAAATGTACAAAAGTGTAAAACTGTGTAGGTAAGAATATAATCCAATGCAGAATTCTTGAAGAGTTTAGTGATAGTAATAAATAATTTTAACTCTACAAGATGAAATAAAAATTATTAGAAGATAGAATTATTAAAATTATAGATAATATATAAATTAGCTGATTTGTGACATTATCACATAAAAGTGGAAGGAAAATGTTTAATTTAGGATTATGGCAGAAGCCATCGATTAAATGGACTTAGAAGATATTTTATGTGAACTTATAGTAACTTTAAAAATTTCCAGTAGATGAATAAAAGAGAAAGAAATTAAATCATATACTATAAAAATAATCACATTAAAAAAGAAAACATCAAAAGAGGAATACTGGAACAAAATTACTATAAGACTGTCAAAATAAGTAATGAAATTTGAGTCTTCATTTACCAGTTATTAAATATAAATAAAATAAATTCTCAAATCAAGGATGGCTGAATAAGTGTCTTTTAAAAGTGTAACTATGCTTCTGGCATGTACAGGGCCTGAAAAAAGCCTGTACCACGTCCTTTGCACATTTATTATGGTTCCCAGCTTAGTGGTTTTATGAGTGTGCAAATAATTGTATCTCTGGTTCTTGTGCCTTCTCTTGGGTTCTTTTTCCTTTTTTTCATTGCTTTTGTTCAATTCTAATGTTTTTTTTAATTTTATTTTATTATTATTATTATCTCTTAAAAGACTGTTTTCTAATATGAGATAGATCTAGATGGGAAGAGAGGTGGGGTACGTACAGGAAGTTATATAGAGAGCGGAAACCACAATCAGGATATATCACATGAGGAAAATATCTATTTTCAATAAAAAGAAAAATCAAACTATATGCTACTTACAAGGGACTCCTTTAAGTTTAAGGCTAGATGTGGGATGAAAATAAAAGAATTTGTCCTCATTTCATTTATGTTGCTGTAATAAAGAAAATACTGTGGCGAAAAGCAACATAAGGAATAAAGGGTATATTTCAGTTTACAATTCCAGGTTATAGTCTGTCATCATAGGGAGTTCATAGATTCACGGTGATATAATCTCAAAACAGACAGTTGTATCATATCCACAGTCAAAAGCAGAGAAGCATTATGTGTACAAGCTCACTTCTTCCTTGAGTGTGCTTAGTTTTTCTAGTCTTATACAATCCAGGACGTCCTGCCTAGGGAATGGTTCCACCAAGAGTATGCTAGGTATTTCTACATACATTAACTGGGTTAAGAACCCTTCCCCACTCAAGACATGCCCACATGTAGGGCAAGATAATGCAAGCAATGCCTCAGTGAGACTCTTCAAAGGTGACTCTAGGTTGCATCAACTTGAGAACTACAGCTGACTATTTCAGGCTTCAAATAACTGTTCCATAAAAATGGAAACCAAAAGGGGTAGACTAGCTACAGTTAAATCAAAATAAAATAAAATCATAGATAAAATAGACAAAGAAGGTCATTACATTATGACAAAGGGTCATTTTATAAGAGCATATAAATACAGTAAGGATCTATGTATCCCAAAGTAGAGAAAATAGATATAAAGTAAGTGTTAACAGAGCAAGGAGATAAATAAAGTACTTTAATAAGAGTAAGTGGTTTCAATACCCAACTCTCATCTGAACAGAAATCGTAAAATAACAAAGGATTTAAATGTCCCCAAATGATCTAAGAGACATGCCAAAGAGGAGAAGAAATATACATTCTTCTCAGGACACAAAGGACAGTCTCTGGGGAGATTATACATTACTCTACAAAGCAAGTCTTTAAAAAAAAATCAATAAAATTTAAATCATGTTAAGTATTTTTTCGAGAAACTATAGTATGACGCTAGAAATCAACAACAACAGGGAAGTTAAATGGCTGTGCTGGAGCAGGCCTTTAGTCCTAGCATTCAGGAGAGACCCTATCTAAAATCAAAGGGGAGAAAGAAAGAGAGAGAGAGAGAAGTTTGAAAACTAACAAGCAGGCAGGAATTACACAAAACCCTTCCAACATCAGAGACAAAAGAAAATATATTGAGATAGATAAGATGGAAATATAGTACATAAAATTTATTAAATGTAATGAAATCACTTTAAGAGGAAAGTAATTTTTTATACTGGTCACTACCCATATTAATGAAGAAAAAAAAGACCTCAGTTAAGCAATCCAACTTTACATTTAAGCTGTATGGGAAAAGAATAATGCCCAAAGTCAGAAGAAGAAAAACACTAATAAAAGACAGAGCAGGAATGAATGAAATAGAGATTGGGAAAACAATAGCTCAATAAAACTGAATTAAATTTCTAAACATAAAAATATATTGGCAAACTTTTATTCAAACTATCTAAAAAAAAAGAAGATCACTCAAAATTATATGTGGAGGAGGAGACATTTCAGTTGATACTACCAAAATAGGTTCAAAAGAGAACCTATGGAAATTGCATGCATGAATTACATAATCTATAAGTTGATAAATTTATAGAAATTTGCTATCTTCAAACACTAAATCAGGAAATTAGAAAAGAGAGATTTTTTAAAAAGCAAGTAAGCACATGAAGTAATCAGAGCCCTCACCACAAAGTAAAATCAAAACACATGGATTCACTTGTGATTTCTATCAATTTGCTAAAAAAAAAAGCATTAGTAATAAGCCTGTTCAAATTCTTTCAAAAAGCAAATGAAGTGAAAATACTTATAATCTCATTTCATATAACAAGTGTTGCCTTGATCCCAAGTTACAAGAAAAGAAATTGTAGTTCCCTATTCCCAAAGAATACAGATTCAAACTTCTTAAAAGGTGTTTGTAAGCCAAGCTCAACAGCACAATAAAGTGTTATACACTATTATCATGTGAATATATCCCTGTGGTGTAAAGATAATTCGGCACAAGGGAATCAATATATAACACATGCTACATCAACAGAGTAAAGGGTAAAAGTCACACAATTACTTCAGTAAATTTAGAGAACTAATTTGGTAAATTTCAACATCACTCATGATTAAAACATAACAGAACGCCTCTTAAAAGTTATGTATAGAAGATATTTTTTAATACAGTAAAGGCTATAGGGGCAATCTATTTTGTGGTTAAAAAACAAATAAATAAAAGTAAAGGTTTTCCTCTACGATCAGAAACAAAATAAGGATGTCCATTCTTGCCAGTTTTATAGAATAGGCTATAGAGAATCTTGGCCAAAGGAACTGGGTAAGGAAAATAAATAAATGTCGTCCTGGTGCAGGAAACTTGTCTATAATCTGTCAATTATATTTTAAATAAACGCTGATTGGCCAGTAGCCAGGCAGGAAGTATAGGCAGGATAACCAGACAGGAAGTGGAGGCAGGTCAATGAGAACAGGAGAATTCTGGGAAGGA
This sequence comes from Microtus ochrogaster, assembly GCF_000317375.1. Lineage (NCBI taxonomy): Eukaryota > Metazoa > Chordata > Mammalia > Rodentia > Cricetidae > Microtus > Microtus ochrogaster. The sequence goes on along the minus strand of NC_022035.1, from coordinate 8,935,684 downwards.
GGAAACCCATTCCTCTGCAGTCCTGACCCAATCACAGAAGAAGCAAGATGTGACTGCCCCACTGAATAAGGTACTGAGCTACATAGCTAGACAAGAATAACTGGCTAATATAAGTTATAAGAGTTAACAAGATGCCTGAGCTAATCAGTTGGCCAATCAGTTTATAACCTAATGTAGACCCCTGTGTAATTTCTTTGGCACTTGACGATTGCAGGAACCAAGCAGGACAAAACCTCGGACAACATCATCCAAATTATAAAGAATATGCTTAATTTTATGTTTCCACCAAAAACTCTAAAACTTAAAAATGTTTTGACAGAATTGGTTTTCCCATAAAGATGTATGATAAAAACTAACACAAAAAAATAAATAGTTTTGTAATATACCAACAAATATAAGCATCTTTAAAGATTATGATAACTATAAGAAAAATAATTAGGACTATGTCTAATCAATGAGGTTATAGAGGCATACAATGAAACTTTACAAAACACTGAAGAAAGAAACTAAAGGAGACACATAAAAATGGAAGGATATAACATGTTCAGGCATGACAAGAATTATATTGTTAAAATGCCCACACTAACAAAAGCAAAGTACCGACTCAATGCTACATTAGTGAAATTTTCAATGACAATTTACATTAAGAAAAAAAATCTTTAAAACATTTTAAACCAAAGGAGACACTGAAGAGTTAAAGCAATCTTGAGTAAATAAAAAGAAACAGACAATACATTATCTGATTTCCGAATCCAATACACAATTCTTGCCATTATGTCCCTAAAAATAGACAAATGGAGCAAAGAAGCCAGTGGAAAATTAGAAATAAATCTACTTACTTACTGTCAATTTATTTCTACAAAGTTGGGAAGAACACACATTTATTTTCAATAAAAGATATGGGGGGAGAAATAAAACTTATATATCTACATGTGGAAGATTAAGCCCTGCCAAATACCATATGCATAAAACAACTCCAGAAAAACTAAAAATTAAACATGAATCTGAATCTATAAAATTGCTAGAAGAAACTACAGAAATTTGGTCTGATAATGGCTTTCATGTGACTCAAATGGCACATATGCATAAAAAACAGGCAAAATGAGATTGTATCAAACTAAAACCCTATTATACAACAAAGAAAATAGTCAACCCAATGAACACATATCCCCAGAAGCAAGTGTATGTAAGCCATGTATCACATAAGCAGTTAGTATGCAAAATAAACGGGGGAACGCCAAGAGTTCAATGGCAAGAGCATGTACGATGCAAATGAGAATAGACAAAGGACATGAAAGACATTCTTGTAAACACATAGAAGTAATCAATGATAGTATGGGGAAAAGTTCAATGTCACTTTTACTAGAGAATTACAAGCATAACCTACAGAGATACCAGTTCCAATCTGTTAGGACGTCTAGTAGCAAAAAGAGAAAGGGAAACCATACGGAGGAAACCAAACCCGTGTGCATGGTTGACAGGATTGTAAACTAATACAACTGTAGAAATCAATATGGATCATCCTCAACAAATTAACGGTAGAGCTATCAGATTATCTAGCCCTCTCACTTCACAATAGGCATCTAAAGTAAAGAAAATCAGTATGCTAAATGGACATTTTTTAACATCCATGCTTGACAAGGCATTTTTTACAACAGTTAATATATGTAATTAATCTAAATCTCGACTGTTGAATGCAGGAAAAAGGAAAACTTGTGATGCACACACAAAGATACTCAGAGGACATGGTGTGTTATAGAGATCTAATATTTAGCGTGGTAATCGTAACTAAGAATGCATATATATAGCCAGGAGTTAAAGAGAGACGCTAAAAAGAAATCCCACACTAGCTCAGAATTGAATATAATAAAGGGTTATTTATTCAGGGGTAGGCTCACAGATCACAGTCCTCTGTTCAAACGGAGAATCTAGCAGCGAAGGAGCATGTGCTTTACATCAGCATTTATAGGTATAAAAGGTCACGTGTGTGCCTTTAATCCCAGCAATCAGGAGGTAAAGGTAGGCAGATCTCCGTGAGTGTGAGGCCAGTCTGGCATACAAAACAAATTCCAGAACAGAACAGCCAGAGCTGTTAAACAGAGAAATCCCGTCTTGAAAAACAAAAACAAAATAATACTTATGTATTTAGCTGTTGCGGGAGGTCCTTCCGCTCCTCCAGCCTATAGCCGCTGAGATACCCGCCCATTGGGGCGTGGTCTCTCTTCCTTTAAAAAAGCGGCCACTTCCTTCTCTCACTCTCTTCACTTCCTGCTCGGCTGGCGACTAGACTCCCTTCCTGGTTGTACAGAGGGCTGATGGTGATCTGTAAGTTTTTTCCCCTTTAAATAAATAATACCCTATTAATCATAATTCCAAACTGCTGTGGCATTGTTTGTGACTTACGCCTACATTTAGCTAAGGCCTAGAGTAACTGGCAGACCAGTTTTAGAGGCAGGAAAATTTTTAAAACTGTTTTATTCTGTCTTGGTAAGGTTTGGCAATCTTTTTTGTTTGTTTGTCCAATCTAGACACCATATATTTTGTCAGTGCTCAAGGCATGAGCAGGTTTGGCCCAAAGACCAGTTTTGTCATCAAGAAAACAAGCTCCAAATGGAGTGCCTTTGGTGCTTAACCTTTTTTTTGGGAATAGGCTGGTGTTGTCAGGAGCAATTATGTCTCACATCAACAGAACCCTAAGTTATTTAAATGCCACATTTTATAGTTTTATGAAGTGGTTGAAGACTATTTATGTGGAATACAATTTCTATATATTTAAAGAATTTGATTAGTCTAACTGTAAGTATGCAAACATGGATGACTATTGACCTATAGTACTTCATGCCTGTATAACTTAAAGATGAAGACTTTATATTAGAATATTACACAATCTTTAAACAACTGTGTAGCAAATGAGGGCAATGACTTCAAAATGTAAACAGTGTATAACTATTTTGATCACAGGTAGAAATGTATAATAATAAATACATTTTTAAACTATATTAATATACAAAATGTCTTAAGTAGAGGTATGTATGCATACAATATGACAAAATAACTTTGTATATGTATATAAATATTGTAAACAGAAACAGAAGGATATTTAATATAAAAATATAATTTGAATTTGTATTAATATAGGAATTTATATTAATGTAAATTATTTATAAATAATAGTTTATAAGTATTTATTATTTATTATTAGTGAGAGTAAACTCACAATAATATACCTATTATTCCATTTAATTTTTGGAAACCGGGGTCCTAGGCACCAGCAGGAGAGGCAGCAGCAGGCTGGCAAGAAACGTGCCTGGTCTGGCAAAGTGGGGGGTGCCAACCTTTTAAGTTTGTCCCAGTAAGTATGGACTCGCCACACATTGGGCAGCCAGATGTAGGTGAAAGCAAATAGAATAATCCTACACCAGCTCAAAATTGAGTATAATAAAGGGGTTCTTTAGTTAGGAGGAACTCACAGATTCCAGTGGTCTATACGAATGGGAAACAGGAACCAAATTTAGCATCCGAGAGAGAGAGAGAGAGAGAGAGAGAGAGAGAGAGAGAGAGAGAGAAGACAGGCACAGACCATTTTCGTACCCAAGGCACACCCAACCTGGTCCAGCCTCTCAAAGGTCATTGGCTAAAGGAGGCTCCCCATAATATATATTTTCAAATTTCTTAGAGAATTTTTTAGACTATAAATATTCTAATCATAAAACATTAATTTATTAGATTGGAGACATGTTAAATTAGCTTGACCTAATCATTTTTACAATGTATATTAATGAAACTTACACACAAAAAATATAAACATTTTTATTTCTCAATTAAAATTACAATATTTCAACAAAGAGAAAATTGAGATTTTGCCTTTTACTTATTTGAACTATTCAGATCACCTGATTCAGGTGAGGTGGAGGGATATTTAGCTTGACATTACAATAGCCATCTTGAGTTATAACCACCACAATTAATTCTAAGTACTCTGGCCTGATTTCTCCAAATGGTTTCCCAGTATGATAAAGTGAACTAAACTATTCAACAGGTAAGGAAAGTTTTGGATTAGCCAGAATCAACATCAGGAACACACCTGACATCTAGTATTTTAGGTTGAGTTCTACAAGGTACATGCAGGCTTAGGTGAGAGCCATTTGTAATGTGGCCAGTATATATCCCTTCTCTTTCCAAATCTCGATTTTGTTCAATTTGTCTGTTTTCTGTGGTCCCAGTCAAAATACTTCTTTTTTTCTGAATGAAGAAATAATGTAGAATCTCTGGGAAACTAAGCCTTTATTCCCTGAGCAGAAGATTTTTAGAAACTTCTTAAACTTACAGTAAAGGAAATTTAGCAAAGCTATTCATGTGACTCCTGTTAGAAGCTTGTTATATTTTCAGAGTGGAATTAATTGGCCACATAACAATAGAATTTGACTCTGGCTCAAATGAAGCACATCTATGTAAACAGTTTTGATGGGTCATTTGACTTCAGTCCTCTGATGTTTCTTTTTTGTTTTGTTTTGGTTTGGTTTGGTTTGGTTTGGTATTTTTCTTATTGTGGGTGAGGAGCAGCATATAGGGCAAGATATGGCAGTCCTTTCTGGGAGCCCACAGTTTTGGGTCTGTTCCATCTTAACTAGAAGTCAGAGGGTTCAAACCCATCCTTGCTCCTCAAGGCCAAATAACAAGATGTTTGGCCAAAGGTGTAGCTACTGGATGTCTTGCTCCTCAAAGACCAGTCAATAGGATGCTTGACTTAGGGTGTGATCACTAGGTGCTCTGAGATGTAAGGAGGTAATTATGTTTGCTTATTCCTTATGTCATAAGTATTTTTGCCCTCCCCTTTTGCTTAGGGTATAAAAGAGCTATAAGAAATAAACTAGAGACTGTTGCAGTATTCACTTGAAAGCCCTTCCGACTCTAAGTTTCTGTTTCTTATATACTCCTTTCCTCAATCCTCATACCCCTTTTCAGGCACGTGTGAACAGGTCGGCTGGTCCCGACAGTCCTTTAGATGAGAGTTTAGAAATCACATCACAAAGATTAACAAAATCCATTGATCACAGAGTGTTGAGTTTATCAATCTTGCAAAAGTACAGAAAAAAAAAAACAAAAAACGGAGAAGCAGGGAAAAGAGCAAAGATATTGTCTCCTGAGGAATAATCATTAGGTCACACACCAAACCGGGATTCCTGCTATTACACCCATATCTGGCAACTGACAGGGACCAGCAAAAGTCTCTATGCCGCCTAGGTTAAAGACCACAAGGAACGTCTGCCTGTGTTGGAGCCATAGGTGTCAACTCATGAGGCCTTTTTTAGAACACAGCATCCTTTTTCAATAGTACGTTTTAATTGATTAGTGCCGCTACACTGTGTACCATCTAGCTGAGTCTCTAGTCTTAGTTTTGTTATGTGTTTTCTGGCCAACAAACCTTTCCACCGACACAAATAATCCCAATCAGACCAAACTAAAAGATACCCAGGTTTTATGGGTGCCAACACTCTCCGGTGGCCCTGTAAAACACAGGGGGAAATGGGAGAAGGAAAAAAAAAACAACAACAACAACAACAACAAAAAAAAACACCGGAGAGGGAAAAGAAGAGACCACGTGTTTATTCTCTGGGGGGCAGTGGAGTGGTCTTGACCCTCCATGGGGAGAAGTCACCATTTGGCTGGCTATCTCAGAGGTAGAGTTTGGACTGAGGCAGGTCCCAGGGTAGGGAGCTTTGAAATGGAACTTTCCACCCAACATAACAAAAACGAATGCCTGGGGTCAGGGGTGAAGCCCCCTAATTAAACAATCCAAACTCTTCGTATAGAGGGGTGCCAGGGAGCTGAGGTGACGCGTCCAACCAAACAAGCTTCATAGAATTTATTTCTTCCCAAAGGAAGTATTTATAATTTTCTTAAGTGATAGCTTTAACCTAATAACATCAGTGGTTAAAATCTTGATAGTTAAAAATTAAAAGTTAATGGGTTTCTAACAAGCCAATTCCCAGCATATGCATAATTTGTTCCCTCTCCCCCATGGTTAGTGCTAGGTTGGATAGATGAAATAGAAATGCAAATATCTCTTCTAGATTTGGTTTCTCAGATAATTTCAAGGACCAGAGCAGAAAAATTTCCATTTTTGCTGAAAACAAGACAGCCCTCATTTACATTGAAAAATGCTACGATTTTCTAATTGTGAGGGTAAAATATACTGCACTAAAATTCCATTACATATTAACTGTGCAAGCTTGAGCAAGTTAACTCAATTTCTTTGTCTGTAAATAAATGATAAATGACTACTAAGCTATAAAACTTAGCACTTGTTTGATAACTTAATATTCCGTCCACTTTTATCATTACTGAATGTTTTTATTTTTGTTAGACATTGTGAGCACTGATTTATCCTCCTATATAATTATGTACATATGATTTAAGTATCTAAGTGTGTGTGTGTATCTGATGCTAGGTATCAAATCTGAAGTTTTGCATATGCTACTCAACCACAGATCTGAATGTGCATACTTAATTTGTAGGACCAGACTTGAACACCAAAGCTTAAGCAAAGGCATGCTTTTCAAATGATTTTTCGAAGTTATTTTCTGTAAACTCTTGGTGTCAAAGATGACTCTAATTTATCTGACAATCCATGAAATGAAGTGATAATTAACTTGACAACTTCAGCTATCAAATCCTTTAAAGATCTTGTGTGAATATGTTATCCATTGTAATCTTTTGACTTTTTAAGTTTTAATGGGTTAAAGGATAGTTCATTTGGTGTGATACTTATTAATACTTTTGTGCAAAAAAAGTACATAGCTCAGTGCTGTTTTTATTGATTGAAATAAACTGTATAAAACACAGACTGGAAAGACAGTATTCAAGCGTGATGAAACATCAAGGTTTAACTTATGCTCTATTACTCTGCTGTTGTGTGGAAGGCACTAATCCTACGTGGTTAGTCTCCAGAAAATTAGGGACGTAGAACTGTTTCCTATGCACCTTGTCTGTGCCAGAATCTGGAACATCTGCAGAGAAAGTAGTTTCCACAAAAGATTTCTCAAGTTCTACATAAACCATAAGATAGAAAAGTAAATGTGTACAAATGTACAAGATCTCATAACAAAGTTAATACTAAAATGTTTGAAAGGCTTAAAGAACAGGCCTTATTTGCATGTTTGTCTCTTAAAGTCAAATTAGGCTGGAACTTGGACCAGACTTAACCAGTACTATGACATTCTCTACTGTGGGATACTGATATTTCAACATCATACTGATACTGAAATAGTTCACTCCTGTCAACAGGGCAAATTCAAGGAATCTGCTGGATCAAGAGGAAAGTTCACTGTGTTGTCCTTCAAATCACCGCAGAAATCCAGAATCACAGAACCAGAGTTTTGTTTTGTTTTGTTTTCCTTCCACAAATACAGGAATGAAATACAATAAACCACATTTAAAACTGAATCATGCATATGAAACATAATGGTTATATTTAAAACATTTTACGTGGCACAAAAATCAAAATTCTTACTTCATTTCTAACTTTTATTTAAAAGACTGGTTTAAAATTTAACAGAATTTTCGAACTCATACACCTAATTCAACATAGCCTTTTTAATTTTTTCTTTTCTTTTTAAATAAATTTATTTATTTTTATTTTATGTGCATTGGTGGTTTGCCTGCATGTATGTCTGTGTGAGGGTGTTGCATCCCCTGGAATTGGAGTTATAGACAGTTGTGGGCTGCTATGTGGGTGCTGGCAATTAAACCTGGGTCCGTTGGAAGAGCGGTCAGTTCTCTTACCACTGAGGCATCTCTCCAATCCATTTTATTATTTTATAATTATGGTATATTGGGCTGGGAGTGTAGCTCTGCATTCAGTCCTTAGCACACCCACACCCACACCCACTCCTATACACATATGATAACTATACAAATTAATGAGATTCAGTGTGGTATCTGCATATATACGTACAGCAATCAGTGAGTAAAACATTTCCCCTTGATTTGCATTTCAACCAAATTTGCATTTGGAGCCTTAAGCTCTTCTTCTACAGATCTTCATAAAACATACAATAGGTTATTAGAAATAATAACCTTCCCACTGTGCAACGAACATCAGAACTTCTTCCTTCTCCGCAACTGTACTTAGAAATATTTACCCTGACTTAGTCTACCCCTCCCCCACATCTACTCATCACTTTCCAACACTCTTCTTGGCTTTTATTTTTAGCTTCCCCATATGAGAGAAAAAGTGTGGTCCATGATGGCCTGGGTCTGGCTTATTACAATCATGGCCCATTTTGCTACAAATAACAAGATCCTTTAAGGATGAATAACAGTATTGTATATCTATACACACATATTTCTATTCATCCACTAAAAGAAATCTTGTTAGATTTTATATATTAGTTACTGGAACTAGTGACATCATAAATGCAAGAAACCAGTTTTCTTTTTGCTATACTGGTATCATTTTCCCCTGGAACTTTATTTATAAGTGTGATAACAACATCAAATTAGGCAGATCTATTTTTACTTTTTTGAGGAACCCATGGCTGTCCTGATTGACATTATCTTATCTTAGCCTCCTAGCTAGCATTTGCTGTTTTGTTTTGTTGATAATAGCATTTTAACTGGGAGGAGAATCTATCTCCTGGGAGTTTTAATAAGCATTTCTTTGGAAGCTAGAGACAATAGGCTTTCCCCCTGTATCTGTTGGTTATCTGTAGTTCTTTGGAGACACATCTATTCAGAACAATCCTCCATTTTAATTTGTCTTGTTGGGTTTTTATTGCTGTTGTCAAGGTTTTTTTTATTCTTCCCAACCTATTTTTTTAATGACTGTTTTTCTTTTCACACAATTCTTGTTTCTTATGCCAAATGAATTAGGACTTAAGTGAACAAACTATTTTTCATAAAGAAATTGATATTATAACATAGTATAATGCCTAGATCACATCCAAATCAAAATGGCCTGCCTGTATTAAAAAGAAATAAGTCAATCTTCATGATAACAAGTTAGCCTGCTACACACTAATGAATAATGGTAAAAGACAAAGTTTATTGCCCAAAAAAATTAGTGCTAGCCAGGAGAGTATTTATATTTGAACTCGGAGCCTATTTCCTAATGGCTGTTATGAAGATAAGCTGAGTGGATGTGTCAGTCCTCAGCTTTGGTGGATATTCAGGCTCTGTTTTCCAGGTCTATTGGCACCCTTATCTATTTCTCAGAAAGAGACAACATATCTTCCAAATCTCTTTTCTTTCAAACATTCTTGAAAAGATAACTATGAACAAAAGACAGCCTGAACCTTGTATAGAAGACATGCAGGCCTGCAGGAGCTCTGCGGAGGGCTCGGGCCTACAGTATCACCCAGGGATTTCTGGAAGAGTTTGGAGGGAGAGTGTAAATCCCTTCCAGTGCCTTCACAGTGTGAGAGAAGAGAGCCTCCTCACCTCAGCAGGTTGATAAAAGAATTGAGTTTGTGAGCAGCTCCTATCCCTTACAGTCTGGTAAGAAAATTCCACTTCCACATCCTTCCTTTTTTCTATTCCAGTCTCGCGGAACATCTTGTAGTTAAAGTCTTGGCATCCTGAGACCTGACTTGAAAATCAATTGTCACCAAAACAATTTATATAGTAGCAATCAGATTCCCAGGCTGTTCCTTTTATTGCCTCCAAACTCAGTCTCCCCAAAGGCCCTCTTACCCCATAATGGATTTGATTTATAGAACATTCAGCTTCAACTGCATTGTGAATTAAATAACTTCAGCGGGCTAGACGGAGACCATACCACCATTTATGAAGTCTCTGGGGTGAGGAAAATGTGTTTTTATTAATGAATGCATTTAACAACTGTCTTTCTGAACCATGCCTCTTATTAGATTATATTTTTAATTTAATAATCCAGTTTCTAGAATGATATTGGAGTAAGTTTACTTTTACAACTGTCTGTGAAACATGGCATCATTTTCAATGGCTGCAAAAATGGTGTCCCCAGCCAAAAGTCTGGGGAGAAATTAAGCTCAATTTCTAGTAAGAGATTAACATTAAGGGTGGATGTGCCAACATGCTCCATCAGCTTTTCATATATCGTCTCCCAAGAGAAGTGTGATGTCCAAGAAAGAGATAGTAAAAGTAAAGAAATTAATGACATTTCACAAAACTTTTGCAAAAATAGGCGTTGGTGATATGCCAGAAAGCCCAGGGAACAATCTCTCTCTCCTGTTGGAAATGCTGTGCCCTTGAGAGGCTTTCTGGATATTCTTAGCTGACTTTCATACTCTGTTCTGTTCCAGGGCTCATGCTATGCAACGAGGTATTTCCATTTGTCACCAAAATGTTCTCTGAGATATTTTGCCTTCCAGTTTGTTTTTGCTTAATTTCCCCCTATTACACATAGCTAAAAAAAAATTGAATATGTACTTTCATATCTGCATTCCCATTTAGGGCATATTGAGCATCTTTGTATGTCTTCCAACAACTTATTCTTTTCAGATTGATGCTTTCTTCTGATTGAAAATTATCTAGTTACTTATATTTTTCCCATATGGAAAGACAGTACCTGACTAGCGGAGCTATGAGTCTTTCAAGTTGTGAGAGGGGCCACCACCATTTCTGCATGTTAACAGATTGCTAACATTTTTTTGTTTATGAAAGTGACAAGTTTTCATATCTTTGCCTCCTTTAGCTATCCTTTGTGTTTCTATATTCATAGGACTTTATTACATGGTAATCTTGGGGACTGAAATTTCTTGGTCCTAATAATGATTTTTGCATCATTTAATGTTTTAAAACCTGCTTCTAATAGTGCCAAAATGTAATTTTAAATTATGAAAATGTGTTATTTTAAAGTGCCAAGTTACTGAAGTGCTCTAGAAAATCATCTTGAATGTCACAGAAAAGCTTGTATGAAATAGTTCCTCAAACTGCACAAATCTAAATAAAAATTATCTCCAGCATAGCTCCCTCTGGGGTTTCTACTTTTACTGATATTATTACTCTTTAAAAATAAGTTTTAGAAAACTTGAAATAGCATCTAGAACCTGGTGCCTCATTTTAAGTAAGCTTTTAGTAAATCCTCCTCCTTACAGCTAGAGTCTATATGACAGCCTACAGTCTATATGATCTGATGAGCTGCTTGATTATCTGACTGGAAAACTATATAAGCAAAAATTGACTATTGATAATCAGTGTGATGTTTTTGTATGCCAAGTTGGCTCTAAAAAAATAATAAACCTTAGCAATAACTTCCAGAAAGTTCTGAGCTTACTCAGAAGCAGTTTGTTGGTTCATGTGTCTATGGATCCTTTATCAATTCCCATCTCAGTCACAGTCGAGATGTATGACATAGGTTCTGGTATACTGCTGATTGTGCTCTCCTCATTAGCCATTGTATTTCAAAGAAAATAAGGAGGCATAGGAAGATCATAAACAGATGAGCGACGCATATGTTTTGAATGAGTAATTCTAGACAGTAGATTAGGACTAGGCCGAAATATAACAGTAGGAGGTAGGCATATATCAGAAGTCTAATTAGGAATCTATCATAAAATACAAGTCAGAAGTGAGTGTGGTTGGAACAAGGGTAGAAAATGGAAGTGGTGACAAGTGAGCAGAGACTGAAATCTGAACGTATTGTGACATCACAGACAACAGGAATTCTCAATCTTGAACTAGATCCAAAACTGGATCACAGCTCAGGATCAATGACTCACTTGTCTATTGGACTATCTGGTGACATATTGGGTGGCTATAGAAGTTTGTTATAGGTATAGTGAGTAGAGGTGAGGCCTTATTATTAACGTCCCAAATTGTTCAGAGCAATCTCCATGAACTGTGAGTCATTCTGAGGTTGAAAATCCACACTCATGATACTCTGTAAATATCATTCTGTGTGTTGCCTCCTGTAACTTGTAAAAGAACTAGCTACAGAATTGTGACACTAAAATGAAACTATTATTCAGATGGCTATGTGCTGTGATAACCTTTCTGTATGCTGATTTTCCTCAGTGGTAAATAAAGACGGTGTTTTGGCCTATAGCAAGGCAGAGTAAGGCCAGGTGTTAAAATGAAAATACAGAGAGGAAAAGGAGAGAGTCAGAGAGAGAGAAAGAGACACACACCAGTTGACTGTTGGAGAAACAAGATATATTAGCCCACAGGTAAAGCCATGTGATACGTGGCAAAACATAGATTAATAGAAATGGGTTAATTTAAGTTGAAAGAGCCATCTAGCAATAAGCCTGAGCAATAGGCCAAACCATTTGTAATTAATATTAAGCCTATGAATGATTATTTCAAAAGGAGCTACAGCCCTGAATAGGACAAAAAGGTTTCCATTTACAGCTATGGGACAGGAAAAAGGCACAAAATCCATCTTGCAGGTAGACTCAAAGCCCAAGTTAGATAACAGCCTTTCCAGTGGACCTATTCAAGTAATAATGAATTAATCCATTTAGAGAAGGCATTGCCTACCAATGAATCTACAAATAAGACAATTAAAGACTTTGGCTTATACGTCAGATGTCTAGCCACTATAGAAGCCACTGCAGGAAATATTCATGAAAATTACTTCTGGTTCTTCTGCCTATGAGAACAAAACAAGAAAATATAAGAAAGAAAGTGTAAAGTCTGTTGTTTATCATATCAGGGCAATGTGGACATATTTGTAATTATATGGAATTGATTTAGAGTGTGCCAGTTTAGAGCTTCCATGACCTCAATTCCAGAAGACATTTCAAGCTCTAGAAATGTGCCAAGGAATTACAACTAGAAACTTTCTTTGGAATGATGCTCTTGTACCCTGTAAAGATTTGTCACTTGTATTAGCGTAATGAAACACTGCTTGGTCAGAAATCAGACAGGAAGCATAGGCGGGGTGATCAGACTAAGAGAATTCTGAGAAGAGGAGAAACTCAGTCCGCAGTCACCAGCCAGATGCAGAGGAAGCAAGATAAAAAATGCCTCACTAATAAAGTTACCAAGCCATGAGGCTAACACAGACAAGAATTATGGGTTAGTTTAAGTTGTAAGAGCTAGTTAATAATAAGCCTAAGCTGATAAGTCAACCAGTTTATAATTATAAACCTCTGTGTATTCATTGGGACTGAATGGCTGTGGGACCAGGCAGGACAAAAACTTCTGTCTACAGAAATCTACCCAGGTAGGCTTTTATTTTCTTTTTACTTTAGAGGCATTTTGTTGAGAAAGAAATCATAAAACTTAATTTTAAAAGACAAAACTATGAAGGTGAGGCTAATACACAAATTATATGGGTATTTTTATTGACAAAATGACAAAGATAGGACATCTGTCCTATCTGAATTTGCAATGAAATGAAATTGTAAAGGTTTTGCTTGTTACTCATGTATTTATTACTGTTCAAGTTAGTTTTTGTGAATTTGACATCAATCAGAGTCACCTTGGAAGAATGAACCTCAAATGGGAAAATTTTCTTCTTCAGATTGTCCTGTAGGCAAGTCTATTGGGGCACATTTACTGATTAATGTGATGGGGGGTCAGTATCCCGTAGGGGGTACCACCCCTGGGTGGGCTGCCCTATATAAATGAATAAACTGAGCAAGGCTTGGAGAGCAAGACAGTCAGCAACATTTCTGTTTGGCCTCTACTTCTGTTCCTGTCTCCAAGTACTTGATTTGAGTTCCTTCCTTTGTTTCCTTTCATGGTGGACTGTAGTTTCAAAGTGGGGAAAAGAAACCTTCCCTCCCTAAACTGGTTTTGGCTAACCTTTTATCATAGTGGCAAGGAAACAAATCAGAACAGTTATTAGAGTCTCCATATTTACAAAGGTTCAAGTGGAACCTAGTAGACATTAAGCCATTAAAAAATCTCAAAAAACTCCTCTTTTTACTTGGCACTAGCTTTTATCCTGTACATTGTTTTAATGTTTTTGCTATTTTCTTAGCAGCAGTTTTGACATTTCTGTGATTTTCAATTAAATCATAAATATTTTTAACAGTATAGAGTTTCATGATGTTCATGGAACTGAAACTGGACAACAGCTAAAGCCATTCAGATAAATTAAATCCTTCAAAATGGACTTTCAAGGGGTACTTGACTATTTTGCAGAGTTAACTCTCTTTAATGGCATTTTACAAAAGTCAAATAATAAGTGATGGATGCCCTGTTGTTCTCTTTATAATTTTGTTAGTAAAGTTAATCCTTCAAAAGCTTTGGTTTATTTTTCTGTGCATCCTAAATCCCAAGAATTGGCACAATCATATGCAAACTCTAACCTAGATTTTTTAATTAGGATATAAATTAAACTTCCTCCAATAATTTAGACTGACATTTAGGTTTTCATTCTTCAATATAAAAATAAACAAGGAGGCTATAGAGATGCTAAGTAATTAAGAGCATGCACTGCTCTTGTAGAAGATCTGGATTTATTTCTTAGCACTCAGGTAGTGACTCATAACTCCTTAAGCTCAGACCCTAAGAAGCTGACACCCTTTTCTGAACTTTGTGGGTACTGGGTCCACATATATTGCTATATTGTATATACATGCAGGTAAAATATGCATACACAAAAAGAAAAATAAATAGATCCTTTAAAGTAAACAAACCATGAAAATTTTTCCTCAAATATCCTTCTTAGTTGACATTTTCACCATTCACATGAAAAACCTAGTCCTTACTCAAAGTCACAGTTACCCTTCATATATTTTAAGGGTCTAACAAGCAAAATCCACCCCAAGACCAACTTCTTTATGTTGTTATTTGGTGCTTAAATATCATCTGGGTCATTCATTCATTTCTAATAGTTCATTGAGTAAAGAACACCTATCTGACATCAAACTACATTATAAATTTAAAAACTCCACTAAAAATTTTAACCATCTTAGCTCAGAACCAAAGCCTATTTGAGAAACTTGTTACCTAGGCAGATGAATAGACTTCCAGTAGAAATGAAGGTCCTCAATTCAGAGAAGCTTCAAAGTGGCAAAACAACTTAAAGCTAACTTTCCAAATAAGTGTGTTCAGGCTTTAGCTAACTCAAACTTGCCTATGTTTGAACCATTTTCCTGCTATTTAAACCTCAACTGTTTTTCAGAGGAGAGTCATTCTCTTGGGAACTTTATAGATTGTTCTGGATCAAGAATCAACTTATTCTGGGTTTCTGCCCTTCCCCTCAAAATGGGCCCAGTTCGTGGTAATCTATCTTTTACAGGTTAATGACCTTGGGTTTATTTTTTTTTATTTATTTATTTATTTATTTATTTATTTATTTATTTATTTATTATGTATACAATATTCTGTCTGTGTGTTTGCCTGCAGGCCAGAAGAGGGCACCAGACCTCATTACAGATGGTTGTGAGCCACCATGTGGTTGCTGGGAATTGAACTCAGGACCTTTGGAAGAGCAGGCAATGCTCTTAAGCTCTGAGCCATCTCTCCAGTCCTGACCTTGGGTTTAGAAAGGGTGAGTATCCCTCAAGGTCAAAGCGTAATTAGTGACAGACCTGAGGTTTAAACCACAGAAGCTTGAATTCAGAGACCATTAAAGTCACCACCATTCTGCTATAGGTAAATGGATATCCAGACAGAATGGGACTAAGGTTAGTTAATATTCTAGCCCACCAAAAGAGAGACTGAATAATGACAACTATGTGTTACAATTGAATCATACCTGAACTTGTAACTATCCCCTTATTCATAAGGATGGCTCATACAAAGATGAGCATGTTCAAATTCTTTGAAATTATTTTCTAATAAAAATGAATGCATCTATTTCACATTCACTTGGTTTGTATTAATTTGAATGGAATTTACAATAAACCTCATGGTGGGGAATTTAGGAAAACTGATTAAACATGAAGAAAATAATGGACTACAATGTCAATATATAACTGATTATATAAAAGTAAAGACTGTTCTGTACATCAAGACTTATTTGAAAATACTTGTAATAATGGTTTATCAATCTTATGTAAGCTTGCTGGTGGAAAGTCCTGTTCCATAGTAAATAAGATACAGATTTCAAATTCTATTCCAAGGAAAATGAGTAAGATCTAATCTATTAATGAAAACAGTTATTATTAAAAAGCCAACATTTTTAATTTCAGAATTACTAAATTGTAGTTGCATTATTAGTACTGCACTAATCAATAAGACCTTAAAACATTAAACTTCTTTTAAATCCAAAGCTATTAACTATTACTCAAGAAAAATAATGTGTTGGCCCACATCCATAATCTCAGCACACAAGAAGCTGGAGCAGGAAGAGCAGGAGTTTGAGATCAGCCTGAATGACACAGCCAGATGCTGTTTCAGTCATGCAGCCCTGTGTTTAAAACTAAATGAAATTGAGACAAGCAAACCAACAATGCTGCCCTACTGACCTCTTCTGACGTGTACTGATCCCAGCACTCACACAAAGAATGACTCTGTGAGAAACCTGGAATCCTTGTCTCTCTTCATGCCCATTATCCACGCGAGCAATGTAATGAACTGTAATGCAAGTGAATGCTTTAAATGCAAGCAAATGGCTTTTCATTCTCAATATTTATTGAGCCCTTCAGAAAAACCAATGACTGCAACGCAACCCACCTTTGACGCTCTTTCATTCTCCTTCCCATTCCTGCTATACCTAGGCCCATTTGCTTTGACTCAGAATCATCTTTACTTGAATTTGGTAGGTCACTGTTTCTCCTTTTCACTGTGGACATGTACAGGCGACATAAAGAAGCATAACTACTGCTTGCTCCTTACACTAAAATGCTTTTACAGTCAAACAATTGAGAAGATCCCATCAAAGAGCCAGTAATGGAAAACCATAGCACTCTGTTTGCTTATTTTATATAACATAATTCTTTATTGACTCTTGGAAATTTCACATCATGTACCCCCATCCCGCTTACCTCCCAGTCCCTCCATGTCCAACCCTAACCCTCACAGTGTCCTGCCTCAGAAAAGAAAACACCCCCCCCAAATTAATAGAAAGCAAGCAAAACAAAAAATTCCTGTTCCTCTGTCTTTCCCACCTCTCCAACACCCCTTCCTTCTTCCTACTGGCGTTGGGAACTAAAGTTTATCAAGTACGATTTATCCTTTTGTCCAATCAGCCCCACATGCAAACGTTCATTGCAATGAGTCATTGGTCTGGTTCAGGCTGCTGGCACACCGTTATCATTGCACCCCCACCGAAACTCCTTTCAGATATCCTGCTGTTGCCCTGAGTGATGGAGAGCCTGTGGCTATCGTTCTATAGAACCAGTCCCTTCACATGCTCCAACCAGTCATAGATGAGTAGATCTACAGTTAGGGTATGCCAACCCAAAGCCTAGGATGCAGGACTGGGTGGTAGTGAGCTGGTCAATCTTGGCCATGGGGATTGCCCCTCTCACGCCAGCTCTTTCATGATGGGGAGGATCAATTCCTCTGCTACAATGTCCAGTAAAAGGCAGGGCCAGCTATTTCGTGGCCAGTGGGGGCTGGGGCTGGTTCAGCACAGCCCTCAGACTTCAATTTGCATGGTTCCTATGGACTCCTGTGGTAATAAGGGTCATGGACATCAACACAGACCCCAGCTGCCGGAGGACCACAGCAGTAGGCAGTAGCTTTGCCCTAATATCACCACGGCCCTGATGGCATAGGACAACCAGATCAGTATGGCCCCTGGGGTGGCATTGCCCTCAGATACCAACATGATCTCAGGTGGCTCACCAGACCCCAAGTATCTGGACTGCTTTTGGTGAGAACAGGAGCAAAGAAGATCAACTCAGACTATGGCTGCTGTAGGGCTATGGACTCAAATATGGCCTTAGGCAGCAGCTTGGCCTGGACATCAACACGGCTCAGGAAATCATATCATTAAAAAAAAATCAAATAAAACTATTATTTTATATAAAATCTATATCGTTATTTTTCTTTATTATATTATTTTAAATATCACCAGAAGTTATATATAATTTTCTTATACTCTATATATTTCAGATGTGACGTTTATAGTTAATTTTGGCATTTCTGTCACATTTTTCTTATCAAGTTTTTTAACAGTACAAGAAATAGTCTTTGAAATTCAAAGAATTGTTTCATATTCTCTCTCTCTCTCTCTCTCTCTCTCTCTCTCTCTCTCTCTCTCTCCTGTCTCTTTTTCCCTCTCTCCATCTGTGTGAGCCGTGAACCATAAGCTATTCCTTTGAACTTCTCTTGTAGAAACTATGTGACTACGTTCATATGACTACTGAAACTTTCAACTTTTTTTTCCAGTTAAGATTTGGAGACTTTAAGATACCATCTTACACCTGTCAGAATGGCTAAAATCAGAAACACCAATGATAGCCTTTGCTGGAGAGGTTGTGGAGAAAGGGGTACACTCATCCATTGCTGGTGGGAATGCAAACTTGTGCAACCACTTTGGAAAGCAGTGTGGCGGTTCCTCAGGAAATTCGGGATCAACCTACCCCTGGACCCAGCAATACCACTCTTGGGAATATACCCAAGAGATGCCCTATCACACAACAAAAGTATATGCTCAACTATGTTCATAGCAGCATTGTTTGTAATAGCCAGAACCTGGAAACAACCTAGATGCCCTTCAATGGAAGAATGGATGAAGAAAGTATGGAATATATACATATTAGAGTACTACTCAGCAGTAAAAAACAAGGACTTCTTGAATTTTGCATGCAAATGGACGGAAATAGAAAACACTATCCTGAGTGAGGTAAGCCAGACCCAAAAAAGAGGAACATGGGATGTACTCACTCATAATTGGTTTCTAGCCATAAATAAAGGACATTGAGCCTATAATTCGTGATCCTAGAGAAGGTAAATTAGAAGGTGAACCCAAAGAAAAACATATAGGCATCCTCCTGGATATTAACCTTCATCAGGCAATGAAAAGAGACAGAGACAGAGACCAACATTGGAGCACCGGACTGAAATCCCAAGATCCAAATCAGGAGCAGAAGGAGAGAGAGCACAAGCCAGGAACTCAGGACCACGAGGGGTGCACCCAAACACAGAGACAATGGAGATGTTCTATCGGGAACTCACCAAAGCCAGCTGGCCTGGGTCTGAAAAAGCATGGGATAAAACCGGACTCGCTGAACATAGTGGAGAATGAGGGCTGCTGAGAAGTCAAGAACAATGGCAGTGGGTTTTGATCCTACTGCACGTACTGGCTTTGTGGAAGCCTAGGCAGTTTGGGTGCTCACCTTACTAGACCTGGATGGAGGTGGGTGGTCCTTGGACTTCCCACAGGGCAGGGAACCCTGATTGCTCTTCGGGCTGACGAGGGAGGGGGACTTGATTTGGGGAGGGGGAGGGAAATGGGAGGCGGTGGCTGGGAAAAGGCAGAAATCTTTAATAAATAAATTAATTAATTAATTAAAAAAAGATTCGGAGACTTATGTTTTCCTTTGGCTGCTGTAAAGGTGTCAAGTCTTACCACAAATTGTTTTTCTGACACGTTTCCCTGTGTGTGTGTGGTGTGTGTGTTTTACTGGGGAAATGAAACTAGATCTTGGAGAATGAAAGACAAGGATGTTATCAATGATGTATATCTCCAGACCTCTTCTGACTTACATTTCTAACACAGTTTCACTAAGTTGCTCAATATGGCCTGGAACCCATTTGATAGCCTACATAAGCCTTGAGCTTCCAATCCTCTTATTTCTTCAACCTCCTGAGGAGCTGGAGTAATAGAACTGTGTCACCAGGTCAGACCAGCAAGCCCATTTTCAGAGTGTGTACCCAGGAGGGTGCCTTTGGGAATGCTTGAAGTATTCTTTCTGTTCCTGTTCTCATAGCTGCCAAATCAGGACATGGGAGCAGCCATGAGCAGCCAGTGTGCTTCCACACACCCTCATAGAGTCCTGAACTCCATCAATGTCCGAGTGCTGCTGTATCATAGAGATTGTATTTTAGCATCCTCAAGAGACACTGTGCACGCCTCCCAGGGATTCCCGGTACCGTATCTGTCACATGTCTAACAGATGTGGACCCACTGAATGGTGAGTCATCTCTAAGATTAGCTAACCTTATTTTCTCCTGATGTGTGTACCCTTCCGTAAAATTAAGATGATACTGTGATGAAACATTCAGTAGGAACAAAGGCACCTCTCAATGGGCCATGTCACTGTCTTCTCAGCAGGATATTCTTACAGTGCCTGTTCTCTGCAGTGAGTGGTTTCTCAGGATGTTCCTAAGTCACTGACAACAATACAGCAGGACATCCAGCTCTTCTGTTCTCTGCCTCAGGCGATGACATCACATCTTGCTTCCCTTATTAATGAAAGGCAAGGAAGTTGACTATTAGATGTTTTTTAATTTAAAGAGTCCCAGCATTGTGGCCAAAATATAAAACCAAGAATATTAGCCTCAGTATCTGAAACCATATGTGCAATGGCCCAAGAATCAACTGTTTGACCTGAGAATTCAATAAAGAACATAATCTGGTTTTTCTTTTCTCTAAGAAAAAAAAATCTCTATAAAACTATGAAAAACACTATATGCAGTTTTCTGTTTTTCATGAAATATTCATGGATAATGACAGGTTTGCCAAAATTATGTAATCAGCTATATTGAAACTGGTGCTGTTATAATTAATGTTCCTTTGAAGATCCTAGGAGAGGAAGAGAAAATTCAGCTCCAGTTTTGTAATGATCTGAGGTTATTCTCCTGGCTGCTTTTCCAAACACCTGGGCTAACACCTATGTAAATCAGATTATGCTAATGTGTGCATATTAATGAAGGTCAAGCTTTAGTGTTCCCACAAGTAATCTAAAGAAAAAACTCATTTCCTGCTTTGGACAATATTATTACCAACAGAGCCTATTCTTATGTACCCAAAGAATATTAAGAAGTAGAAACCTCCCCTATCAATGCTTCTAAAACTTGATCTGTCTTATTTTAAGATGCTCTTGATTGCTATTTCTGTTTTTCTTATATGCTATAAATAATCTGTGACAACAGACGATGCCCTATCTTTGGGCTCTAAAAATCTGCAGGGAATCACTTTTCCTTTGAACTAATTTCCACATGGGTAAAGGAAAGATGACCCCGTCTTTGAAGTGGCCTTTCTAAAAGTTAATTGTTATAGATGCTATCACAAAAATAAAAGGAAGAGGAAAAGAAAGAAACAAAAAAAAAGACAAAATGGAGGAAGAGAGAAAATGATTGTCAGCACGGACTAGAGAATTAGTACCTTTTATACACTGTTTATAGGAATGTAGAATGGATCAACCACCATGGAAAACAGTAGACAGTTACTCAGAAAATTAATGTAGTTACTATATCAGTCAGTAATTCCAAGCTATACCCCAAACATTGAAGGCAGGGTTTCTCATAAACGTGTGTGTGCATGTACACACACACACACACACACACACACACACACACATCTACATTTATAGCAGCATTATTTAAAATGGTGAAAAGATGGAAGTGATCCCCTAGCCTGGATAAATTAATCAATTAATGAATGTGGCATATGCATACAATGGACTATTATCCAGCATCTAAAAGGAAGATAATCCTGACATTTAATAAATGGATGAACCTTAAGAACATCAATTATGCCAAACAAGACAAGCAAATCACAAAAATGCCAATCTGTGATTTCACTTATCTGAAGTATCAAAAACAATCAAACTGAGTTAAATGGACAGTAAAATTTGGTTTGTTAGGAACCAGAGAAAATGGAAATGAAAAGATTCTATTCAATAGGTATAGACCTTTTGACTGACAGACAGGAGAGCTCTTGAGATACCCTGAGTGCCCATAATAGAGTGGACTATTTGTTTAAGGGCTGTAGTGATAGTAACATTAGTGCACTGCCTACCACAGCCATGAAAATAAGAATGATTGCCACCCACAGTATCACTGCTTGAAACAGAGGACCCTGTATCCATTTGGTGGCTCAACAATGATCCTCTTACCATAATTTCTAAAGACAGAATAAAAGGATATTACATACCTCTATCTGGGTCCCCAGAGTCAAACAACACAGCAAAGTTTTAGAAAGGTTAAAAACATGTTCCCACTGAAATTGGTCCTAAATCCTGCACTGGAGACAGAGATGAATGGAGAGAAGAATTTATAGTGAACTTAGAGCAATTAGGGCCCTCCTGTGAGAAGAGAATGTTTGAAGAATAAGAGACAAGGGCTTGCCGTTTGCTGTCCGTCTTCATGTCTTCAGAGTCCACAACTGTGATGGGAACGATGGTGAGGATTCCTGGAGGACACATGAGAAGCAAGGCTTCTGTCATCTCATATTCTTTCTTCCCTTTGTTTCCCTGGAGAACTTAGAGAAGGGAGGGAGAGAGAGAGAGAGAGAGAGAGAGA